>NC_072406.2:140900000-141195000 GCF_028858775.2 Pan troglodytes | reverse complement strand
AAGGTAGAATTATAGCCAACTTAAAAAAAAAAAAAAAGCTTAACATATGACAGCGACTCAGCTGGAACCCTGGAACACAGACTGCACGCATCTCTGATCTTCCGCATCACATTAAGTAACAAAGACCAGAGGACTTCAGATATGTACTAGATAGACTGTGTTTGATCACAGTAAAATGCTTCGCCCCATTCCGGACTATGGATTGCCTCATTGATTTTTCTTCTCCCCTCCCTCCTGAAAGAAGGGACTCTTTCAAGTATGTCTGATTCTTTTAATTAGATCATTACTGCTACTGTAATGTTTACTCCAGTATAATCTCTTATGAATAGCATGGGGCTTTTTAACAGTAGATGTTACGCTGCCCCTGGTATCATTTGGGAAAATACACGCAAATAGTTAAGTCTGAATAATAAATATGGCTGCTTTCATACACGCACGCGTGCGCACACACACGCACATACACAAATTCTTTGAAATCACTTTTGAAAAATACCAGCGTTTCTTGCGACTTAGGAAATGAGCTGCAGTCAGAGCGGGCACATCCGCCGTATTATGCATGTAAATGCATGCCGTCCATGGAGAAACTGGGTGTCGAGTGTCTGTCTGCGTTCGCAAACACAAGAAAGTTTCCACTGCAATCATCTGAAAGATTTGAAAAGAACGACTTGAATCTGATCCCGATCTAGCTAGCAGGATCACCTAGAATTCTCTGTTTCTCTTGCCACGGGTCTTACTTTCTTTTCCTTCCTTTTTTCTTTTCTTCCTTTTCCTGCTACCATGAGTCTATCTATCCATTCTCCCTTCTTGTGTTTTTCATTATGCGTTCTTAACCTCAGTTTGATGATCTGGACCATCTACGGGTTTGGCCGTGGTCAATTGGCTGCCCAGCGACGTAGCTGGGGCGCTTTGTGGATGTGCAGAGAGCACATCGGGAACCGATCCCGCAGGCTGGGTCTCCCTGCATGTAAGTGCAACTTAAGGCTGTGGACCTGTGCGTGGGAGCAGCTGCACATATAAAAAAAAAAAATCGTGGCCACTGATTTCAAATGAATAACCATTAAAGAGAGTAAATATATTAAACGATAATTTCCAAAGACAAAAATTAGTATAATAGATCTCTTCAAATATCAATGTTTATGATGTGAGTAATGGTGAAAAGCACCGTTTATTTGTTTCTAATGAGAGACAGAATAATTTTATTCAGGAAACTTAAGCACTTAGGTTCAGGCAACTGGGCAGGTCTGAAAGGGACCGTTCTTAGTGTGTGTAATGTAACTTCTATGGCACTGCCTCTTAAAGTATGTTAAATAATAAATAACTTATTAAAACATGTTCAATGTAATAATGCCCTTTTTCATGAATTGTTGTAAAAGAGAGATTAGAAAAGTAGAGGAAGCAGTCTTCAGGGGAAAATAACGGGAATTTCTAGCAGTAGAGTTGTGTAATGGTTCTATATTTTTAAAATGTGCCTGTACTCCATTCATAGTCATTTAAGTGCTTAAATAAGCACAATAAATGTAAATAATTTACTGCTTTGCAAACAGAAAATTGGGCAGAAAAGTAATTTTGAATAGCGAGTTGGCTTGCAATCTTCGATGATTTGGGACCCTGTAAAATGCAACTGACACGGCTGTTCATTAAGCCGCTGCTATTGAGCCTTCTTTACATTCATTAGCAATTAATTCAGACAGATATTTAACTTAATAAGGTAAGCAAATAAACAAAAAATCACTTTCGGCGCCTTAAGGTTTTTAGACCTCTAATTGCTTTTGTGCCCTAATTATCAAGATTAACACCTTATACTGTTCTCACTCCGTTTCACTGTGCAAAAAGAAAAAAAAAAAAGAATGCCACCAGAGCATTTTGAAATCTTTTAAGTAGAAAGTGGGAAAGGGTTAAGGATTTTCCCTTCTGAGACAAAATGACCACCCACCACAACCAGAGACTCCGGCGAAGCTGTGCGTGGATTTTTAAAAACATTAGCTGAACAGAGAGCCACACACGTCTGTGCTGAGAGAATAGAGCTCGCATGGAATTCTAAGCCAAGAGACGCTTCTGTCTTGCAGATAAATCAGACTTCCAGAAGGAGTGGTGGACTGCGTTTCGGCTCTGCTCATCACGTCTCCGGCTATATTTTTGTTGCAGCATTAATCAAAGATTTGCTGTGTGGCTGTTATATTTAAAAGTTTACATTAACTTAAGGTCATGTGTAGTTGTCAACACTTTGTAATTAGCGACAAACTACTTACAGGTCCTTGAATATTTACTGTAATAATATTATTCATAATAGAGTCATTCAGTATTCATGTGGATATAATATGTAATTCCATTGTAATTTAGCATTAATTAATGTCCACTTATTGCAGCATATTATAGTATATGAAACAATTTCTGGTAAGAGACACCAGTGTAACTTAAGGATGAATCTGACATAATTTGAATAATGATATACATTGCTTCAGGTCTGGATGCTTCTGTCCCCACTCCCATCTCCCTGCATGCGTGTGAGCCCGGAGGACGCTTGGAAATACCACATACACACACATGCACTCCCCCACACACCCCTTGTGTGTGGGGCTGCGTAGGTATTTGTAAAGACACTCTGGTGTGTCTGGAATCCCTTTCTAGATCTTAGGTCCGAATGTTGAAGTTTGCTACCATCAGAGCTTTCTGTTGCCACTGCAACACCTGCGCAAATTGCTGATTCAGTAGCTCTCCTAAAAAAGACCAAACTAAGACAGCTGCCCTTTCATATAGAGGCAACTATTCTTAAGTGACCATTACAACAGGACTTAAAAAATAAAAGCAAATGTCCATGTATCTATTTATCCATCCGTATCTCCTTCCTTTCTTTATTTATCAATTAATGGATCAATTGATAGAGATATTTGTATATATCTTTTTGCCTACTGACCTATTGAGAAACAAAGTTCAAACTGACCATTCTGAACAGGAGCATCTAGGAAGCTAAGTGATGAGAGGTGCTAGGTTAGAATCGGCTGGCCGCTTTGAGACACTGGCTGTCTGCAGTGCTCCTGAAATAACTCTCCAGCCTTCAGGTTGCTAATTGCTGTTTGCTGGTCTCATAAGAAGTCCTGAAGCTCCAGCACCATTCTCACTTGAACTTGATAGCATATTTCACTCATTCTTGTAGCATTAGGGGATTTAAAACCTCCTTTTCCTTTAATTCTTTTCTTTCTTTAATGGGTGACTGGATAAATTCAGTGGTGGATTTTTGTGACATTAAAACAGCAGATAAGTCTATGATGCACTCTCGCTGTGTGGTTTAAAAATCCCTCACCATATGTTTCCTCACTGGAATGCCTCGTCTTGCAAAATTACAGGAACCGAAGCTTAAAAACACAATTAGGTAGTTTAAAATGAAGTATTAAAGAAATACCACATATATTCAGATGGCTGCAATGTTTTCTTCCCCTCTCCTTTTTTTGGTTTTGTTTTGTTCTTGGAGTATTCAAAAAGCCTCTACTGTGTTTGATTTTTACACTAATCATGCCCCATATTTTTTGGATTATGTTATATAGGCTGTGGTTAAATTATAAATGAAAGAGTGAACTACAGACTTCTTGTCATAACAGCAGATTTTATGTTGTTACAGAAAATGCAAAAAAAAAAAAAAAAAAAAAAAAGGTTTTGCCATGAAGGGTCCCCTCGCTTATTTTGTGCTGCTTAACGTACATAGGCAGACAAGCAAAGCAATTTGTAGAAATGTTTTTCGCAGTATTTTGAAAATTACAGCACCCTCTCCATCCTCTGAGGGGAAAATGAAGGAAAACTATATACACAATGCATAAATATAGCTGTATCCTAACAGCTTATGAAACACACGCGCGCGCACACACACACACACGAGAGCCTAATTCAAGTTCAATTTCTTACCAAGTTATAAGCCCAATCAACCTCTTCATGTGGTGGTGACCTAAAAACCATCTTCCATAATTCTAAGTTCTGTCTTCTTCAGTTGTTCAGAAAGAAGGAAAAGGCAACAAAAAGCCGGCATGACCAGAGAATTTACAAAGGAATCAAATAGCAGCTTGTAATTTCTATACATTTTTTTTTGTTTTTCCATTACACTTATTTCAAATTCACTGTACATGAAAACCTAGTAAAGTATTTTATAGACATCTTGCATCGCAGTGCTCAAAGCACTTGACTGAACGGCCACTTTATGTCCTGATCCTAGAGGGCTGGAGTTTTAAGATATAATTTATACTCAGCAAATTGATGAAATATTTAGTTTATAGGCTGTGGCGTTTTAGGTCCATTGTAACCGCATCACTTAAAAGACCTTGCTATGGAGCAGGCACGAAGAATAATTTTCTGCATGTAATCTACTGCCATGCTTAACCATTTTGTTAATTTGCCCCCGAACTTTTGCCAACTGGAACGGGGGTAAGAGGTCAGGGAAGCCTGAGGAACCAGAAAGGATTCTCTCTTTTTATGAAGTGATTCACTGGGCGCTTTTCTAATGGAAGTCGCGATGTCGCAGAATCTACTGGCGTCGTTCACATGCTTTCCATAAAGAGCAGATCCTATGCAAAAATCACTAGCTTAGCTTCTGCCCTTCATTTGGAGGTAAGTGGATTCTTGAATGTCTGAAAGAATATTTGATGTGGAACTTAAAACAATGCTGGAAAAATATCTTTGCCTTAATTGCCTTTCATTCTGCAGTGATGTGAGCCACTTTGCCAAGGAAGCGGGTACTGTGGGAACACAACCAGTGGCCCCCTTTATGCCGAGTGCCGGTGGGCTCGGCTGTTTTGCTCCCCTTTAACCAGCCTTAAGGACTCTGGTTTGTTTTCTTCTTCTTTTTTTAATTTTTAATTTTTAATTTTTTTGGCTTTATTGGATGAACTGCCTTCCTGAGATAACAAATCTTCTTTTGCAGCACTTGGCGGAGTTTGGTTAGGGGCTACCTCTGAGCAACATGAACTTGGCCTTGCTGGTGTCTTACACTAATACCTTGGCTCCTGTTAGGAATCAGGGTACTTGGGAAACAGCCTGGAGCCATACAGCTGATTATCTCACCAAATTTGCATCTTTTCAACAGTAAGGGGGATGACTTCCACAAATGCTCCCAGGCTCCAAATAGATGTTAAGTGGTTGTTTCTAGTTCCTTCCCTCTCCCTCTCTGAAGACTCACTTCCCATCCCACCCACTCCCAGCCCTGTGCTGAGCCTGCTGGTGGCCTAGGCTTGCTCAGGCCTGGCAGCCTGTCCTCAACAGCCTGTCCCCGAGGCCAGCAGCAGGCGCATTGGGCTGGATGTCCGGGCGGGGTGCTTCTGGGAAGCCCAGGCATTGAGGCTGAGCTGCTTCCCCTGGCCCTAAACCTCGGTGGCAGGAAGGTGAGCCATCCAAGTATTGAGCACTAGGTCGCTGCACACACTGGCCTGCGGGTATTCCCACCATGGGATGTCTGCCTCCTGCAGCAAGTAGATCCGGCAGAGAAGTAGGGCTTGAAGAGGGAGGGGGCGGGGGTTGGAGGCTGGCGCAGGCCTGGGGCTGGCAGTCTCTGGAGGGCCCTAGTGGGGGAGGGAGCCCAGCCCTCAGAGAGGGGTCCCACCCAGGAGATTTCCCCAAGGGTCAGGCGTCTGCTCCTGACTTGTAGCTGGAACAAAGAGGGTGGGCTGTTGAAGAATAAATATTTTTTTGCTGTGGTGTTGATTAAAGATAGGATAAAGTTTTGTGTTCTGAAAATGTACCTGATGTTTGCACTCATGTTCTGATGGCCTTTTGCCAGCCCCTGGCTGGTCAGTCTGGCCATGTGGCTCAGCCATGACTGCATGGCCATCCAGTGGGTCCTGGCGACCCCTGGGTGGGCTTTGTAGGAGAGAGTGTCCTGGCTGGCCAGCTCTACTTTCTAGGACCTGGGAGACTAGAAAAATGAAGTGTCCACAAGTAGCCCCTGGCCTCTCCAAGGTCCCCGTGCCTCTTCCTCACCCGAGGAAGCCTTCCCTGGCAGATCCGAGCAGAGCCAAGGACAGCCCTGCCTCCGCTCCTCCAGGTCCTTCCAGCTTCTCTAGAGGCTTGCACGGCCAGGGGCCCGCTGTGGCATCTGGTGGCTTTGCAAGGTGAGATGATGGTTGGAACTACCTGGGCTTCTCCAGCAGACAGTTTCTGGCTCTAGGATGACCATCACTGGAGCCTTGTAAGTATCCCCTGGACCTGGCCTTTGTTCTGCCAGCCGGGGGACACTTTCTGAGAGCATCGTTCATAGGAGGCTCACATTTAGGTGTGCAGATGTGAACTTGCATGTCCCCTTCGCGCTGTGGAAAGCTACAGGAAGTTCTTCACAAGCCTTGCCTGGAAAAGTGCATTGTTTATTGACCTAAACCATTGCACTTGAGGTTTTGTTTTCCCTTTAAAATAATACCTCAGTGGGTAAATCCCTCAGCTCTATAATGGATTAAAAGCCACGGTATTCTTAGTTTTTCTGGAGAGCTGATTTATAACAAAATCCATTTTCTCAAAATATAACTTTTTCTGTTTTTAGTACATGCAAGTATTTATACTTTAATTTTTAAATCTGCTAAATAAAATCGGAATTATTTCCCTTTTCCTTGTCCATTGAAGTCCAAACCAAAAATAGCAGCCAACCTACTCAAAAGAATTTACAAACAGAAAAACTGAATTAAACTTTTCCAAATTTCATGTTTGTTTTGTCATGATAGAACTAACAGGCTTAACTGTATCTTTCATTATAGAAAAACCCTGAAATGAAGGAAGGAGTCTAATCCTTTTTTTTCTGGAAGGCGCTTCTTGACTTCTGTACTTTATCTCATCATCATGACAAGGAGAAGAATGAGATGAAAGATTATAATGAGACCCATTTCCTTGTTGAAACAACAGAGGGATAAAGTGAGGAGGAACCGGGAAGACGGAAGAGTCTCACGGAGCTGGTGAGGCCAGAATGAGGAGCGTGGGAGGAGTGTCTCCCAGGTCCAAAGGCAGGGATTCTGCACCCCAAAAAAACACAGCGTGATCACCGCAGCAACCATGGCTCTGTGGGATTCTTACATTTTCCTGATCTTGCCATATAGTTTGTTAGTCATTACAAAGTTATTTCTTTCCTTAGCTGTGAATGGGAAGTGATTGCGGATGATCTTCAACTTTCATCAGGAACGGTAAGAAAACAAAAAACAAAAGCGAAGCCCCTGGCTGCCCGGCAGGCCCTCCCTGGGGCCTCTGCTGCCTGCTTCCCACCTGCCTTTGGTGGAGTCCACAACCATCCCCTTCGATCACCTTGAACGAAATATTATGCACAAAATTTAATAGCTTCAGGACAGGTGCTTTCATATACGCCTTGAAATTCTTCTTTCATTTTCTGCATCAGTATATTTCCTTAAAAGCCATGTCGGCAGAAACGAACTGAAATATGAAAACACACACGCACACACACACACCTATTTTGCTGTTAACAACAAGGTAAGATTATCAGTTTCTTTTCTATGTAGAAAATGGATTTTATTTAACATATAAATATTTAGAATGCCCTTGGTTTAGTTCATTTAAGGAACAGCTATATACACTTATTTTATTTGTCTTATATTTTAATCTTTGTTTTGTTTCCTTCTTTATGCGTCTGTGAAGTGCATGTGACTATATTACACAGTATTACTGTATAGCATAATATTACTCTATTATTTACAATGTAGGCGCGTATCACTGCAATTCTGCTGCTTTGTCAGTGTGCTCAGCTGTACTAGGACAAAAATCTCATTGTACCAAAAAGCTTACACTGTTCCAAGAAGATCTGCTGGAAATTTTATTTTTTCAGATGTGCCCCCCAATTCTCATCCCAGTTGTAGTTTTTGGCTTACACCTCCCCACCGCCGTTTAACTTCTCTGGGAACCCCATTACTTTTGTCCACACTCACACTGTGACCTGTGCTACTCAGAAATTTTTGAGATGAAGTCATTGCTGGTTTGAGTTACTGGAGAGACATTAATTCGTCCAGCTGGGCTGGCTCAAGGCGGTCCCAGTGTTAGGCCCTGACAGCCACCCTCAGTGAGAAATCCGAGCAGGGACGGGCAGGAAGGCGCATGCAGAAAGATACATACTAAAGGAGTGAATGTTGCAGGAACAGTGGATGCAAATGCGGCCAGGAGGAATGAGATAAACTCATCAGCCCGGCAAGATCTTTGTGAAAAACATCTTTCTTTTAGCCTAGGGTTTTAATGAGAAATCCTGGGAGATGATCATTTACCATAATACCAAATGGACAACATACATGTGTTAGTATATATGTATGTTTTAAGGGCTTGTCACTTTAGGACGAGTAAGGCATTCTCTTTGATAAAAGAGTGGCCTGGGTATATATTGTTTCATTGTTGGACTATGGGAATCCACACACCCTCAAATTTGTGGAGCACTTTATACTTTACAAAGCAGTTTCTGTGCATGAATTCCCAAGAGGCTGCAGGCCTGTACCCTAGAGGGGGGAGGGGGCGGGGAGGAGGAGGAGGTGTGACCCCTCCCCGCCCCCAGGTTATAACAAGCCTGTGACCCACACACTTTACAACATAACATCCAGATGTCCAAAAACATTTTTTGTTAACTCTATGAAATTTGATAGAATGTGAAATGTGATAGTACATGAACTCACTGACATAAATTGTAAAACCGAGCCCCGAGTTCTATATGTAAAAATGCAGCCGTTTTTCCTGAAGGCTGAAACCCCCAACAAAGACCTGAGGGGTCTGGCGTGGGGGTCTGCCACCACCACCTCCTGGCTCTCCTCTCCTTTTCTCAAAGCATTCCCCTACCCAGGAGGCGCCTTTCTCTCCAAACTTCATATTACTCACTATGAAAATTGAGGTTCCTGTGACTTTTTCACGGGCACAGAATTCATAAATGATAGAATGCTCTCGCAAACTCATGTCTTCTGTTGTTTAAAGCAAGTGCTTTTTCTGCTGCATGACAGGAGGAAGAGTCCCTGTGGCCCACACCTGGCCAGACTCACCTGAACTCACCCTCCACTGCTCAGGTGGGAAGGCAGGGAGAGGTCGGAGGTGGAAGACTATTTGTTGCACTCTCTCTGTACCCACAGGCTGGGAGCTGCTAGCAGGCAGGTCTAAGCTTGGTAACCTCTGTTTGTCTCATACTGGAGGCTGAGTTCATTTTTGCTGAAAAGCTACAGCTGTTCATACTCTCTAAAGTTTACAAATCCAGAGGAATGCCGAAGTTTGGGTGATAGTACAAATGAGACTCTCTCCTGGGAGACCGTAGGGACGCGTATGCTCCTGAGAGGCGGCGGGGTTTGGGGACAAGGAAGCCCAAGCTTCAGGGTCTCTCGCGCTGGTATTTGATGACAGGGCCAAAGCACAGGGCCCAGGTGCAGCCAGCGGGAGCTTGCTCCTTTTCCTCACCAGACTGGGCAAAGTTGCAGAGGCCAGCTAGGCTTGCACCAAAGTGACGGCTGTGAACACGGAGGCCTGGCTCCACCTTGTATCTCGGTCTTCTCACCAGGGACGGGGAGAGTTAAATGAAGGCAGCCCTTTCCAGTCCAACAGCCCCTGATGTTCGCCCTGTTCATGAAAGAAAACGGAGAGTGTTTGCTCGCAGCTTAGCAACATCACTGCCGACAGGGCTCTTCCTGCCCGGTTACATTAAAAATGGCTTCCAAAATAACATTACAAGACTAGTACATGGCCATTACAGAACTTTTTAAAAATGTAAAAAATTATCGGAAACATTATAATCGGCCATAAACTCACCTCCTTTTGTTAATAGTTTGGTAAATGAGCCTTTTTTTAAACCTGGACGTTGAATTATTGATACTATTCTGTACATAGGCTTTTGTGTGCCTTTTCACTTAATGTCCAGTCACAGCTCTTCCCTATTTTGTGTAAAAACATCCTTTGTAAATGGCAAGTACTATGGCAAATGCACTGAACATAATTTATTAAGCTGATTGGATATTTTGGTGGTTTTGCTCTTAGATACACCCCTGGAGGGAGCCTCTCTGTGTGAGCAGCGTACTTCATATTTATGACTGTTTCTTTGGGGTAGATTTCAAAAAAGTGGAATTTCTGTTGAGGAAGTTTGGAAGCATTGCTTTCCAAAAGAATCTGCCCGATTCATTACCCACCCCCCACGCCCCCACCCAAGCCTGGGAAAAGGCGAGCCTCACGTTCAGTGTGGAGAATTTCTTTTACTTTTCTTCTTACCTATCAAAAATAGCAGATACTTGAAAATTACATTTGTTGTTGAACTTATGACCTTTTTGTTAGTTGTGGCATCAGACTGTTTTTTTTAAACGTATGTGAATCATTTGTTTTTCTTTCAGGATTTGGTATACATGCTTCTATTTCAGAATGTATCACTTGCTAAGTTATTCTAATGGTCAGCTGTTATTATCAAATAGAGTTGCAACAGTTCCCACGTGAGAGCTCCACAGAAGTTAAGAATTTGGCAAACGTTTTCTCTTTTCTTCCTGCTTTTTGTTTCCACTAAATTGCTTCCATCTCTTCTGCTTATGAAAAAGGCATTAAGAATGCACCATCATCCTTACGATTACAAGCAGAATAAAGAGAAACACTATTCAATCTCACCAAATATTCCCATTTTTCCACAGTAGGCTAGCGTAATTATTGCCATTTATATGTTAACGTCATTAACCACTTCACTGCCAAACCCCTTTGAGATAATATTCTAAACTTCATTATTTTAGCTACCATGTTCTTTGTCACTTAAAAATGGTGTAACACAGAAACACACCTTAAATTCTGAGCTGTGAAGATGGTCACTTGAAGAATTAAGACACTTCTGAGGATGCTTAAAAATAAAGGTGAAAGTGTTATTTGTCATGTTGCCAGTTAAAAGTGTTCGTCTTCTATAATGGGATTTGTGGAACTTGTTGCTTTTCTATAAAATGTTGTAATGGTGACAGACTCTGAACATCTGATCTTGGCCGTAAGTATGTTTGGTGCCCATGTTATCATCCTAGAATATAAAACAGAATATATTTTTGCATCAGAACTAAGAAGTTTGAAAAAAAGTTTCTTCCCACTGCTGCCCAGACCTTCCTATTCTCAGCAGTGAGTAAATATTGGTTTCAAACTGGATTTTTCAGCTCATGAACGAGACCTACCTAAGTTACCATTACTGTTCACTGTCAGATTCACTATTTTTCTGTGATGAAGATATTTAACTAAGGAATGAAGATGTAACCATGTCTAAATTGAGAACATAAATAACCTTTCATCTATAGCAGTCACAGCGTTTCAGAAGACATTTCAGATGAACTTGACTCTGCTTCAGTCCGCGGTGGAAAGCTGTTTAAAGATTCGGAACTCAAGGTTTTGTGGTCAAGAATCATTTTCATTGTCACTCTTTGTTGATATCTTGTGTCCTTTCCAGACCAAGAGATTAAGAATAATGGGAAGAGCCAGGAGAGCAGGTGATAAATGCCAATTAACTTCATATATATACAGATTCCAAACGTGAAATTCTCAGAGAAAGTGGCTCACATAGTTAATACGTCTTATTGGGTCCCAGAATATCCAAATTGGCATCTATAAAGGAAAAATTTCTGTTTTTTATATTATCCTATCCTAAGCAACATTCAATTATTGTCATTTTAATTTGGAGTTTTGGACATAAGTCTGTGAGGTGTTTCATATAGACGAAGTTTGCAGCTGAATAATAAATAAATGAGTTGCCAATAACTTTGAAACGATGCAACGACACCTCTTTTCTATTGTCAATCATCTTTAGTGCAAACTTCTGTGGTTCGAATCTCATAATGAGTGCATTCTGACTGTGTGGAGAGCTTGAAGTTCTTGTAGTGAAACCTTAAATGAGAAGATGCCCATTTCAGGTGTTATGTTGAAGGGTTCCGAGCTTAGCAAACTTGTAGTTGTCATATGGCACTCATAAGCACACACACATGCACACTTATACCTCACACACATATACTGCAACCAAAGGAAGGAAGAAAAGCAATTACAAAGCAACCTGTGAAATGCATGATGACCAAAACAATAATGCTTTAAAAATTTCTTATTTTATACATATTTATATGTAAGTTTCAAAGAAAATTTTCTCCACATTGGCTTTGTGGTCCTTAATGAAATTGTGGCCTTGATTAATTACAGTGTCAATTTGAAGCCTTTACAATTACATTTTAATATATAGGTTACAACTGAAGACTCACCCCTTTCCCACTCACCACCCCCAAGTTCTTTTCTTATGGATTTAAGAAAAGCATTATTTTCCAATATTCCTCCAGCTATCTTTCTTTCTTGTTATGAGTCTCTAGTTCTTTTTTGATTATGGAACTGCAAATTATTTACTCTGATTTTAAATTAAAGAAGCAGACAAGTAATCTGGTGTAAAAAGCACAGTTCCAACTTCAGGAAAAAAAATGAGTATGTGTTTAATTTCTCTTTAGGCACAGTGCTGCACAGCCCCTGTGTAATGGAAGGGTTGAGATAGAGTGGCCCCTCCACCTTGCCGCTGTGTAATG
Organism: Pan troglodytes; assembly: GCF_028858775.2. Taxonomy (NCBI): domain Eukaryota; kingdom Metazoa; phylum Chordata; class Mammalia; order Primates; family Hominidae; genus Pan; species Pan troglodytes. The sequence goes on along the minus strand of NC_072406.2, from coordinate 141,182,512 downwards.
CAATTTAGCTTCATTAAATTACTGGAGGGCCAGTTACTTAAGCAGAATATTGATTTTCATTCTGGCCCGTGTTTAACATAATTCTGCGTAGGCAACAGCTAATTCTGCATTTGAATCTAACACCCTAATAGAATTACAAGATGCCGCTTGACCACAGGCGACCACTCAGCTGTCTCGGGCTACATCTCTTAGCAGCCTCTCTTATACCCAGGGGCTGACTTTACCTTAACCCCTCCCTGAGATGTGGGTCTCTTTGCTTCCAGGATACCCCAATGCAGCTGCTATATTTTTGCCAAGAAAATGGTTTGGGAGACTAGAAAGTATCTTCGGCGGCATCATTTTTAGAGCAGCTTCCACCTCTTGACCTTAATAGATACTTATAGATAAGACCTAGACGTGACTAGCTTTTTTCCTGCTTACAAAATATAAAAATGAGGTATGTCTTCAAGTTCAATCTTGCTTCAAACTGGCTTTAGATGTCCATATTTTGGATGACAAATTTTAGGTGAAAGTCAAACATTGCTTAGCTACATAAGATATTTATTGGTCATGATGAACAGATACATTTCTTAATGTAAAAATTTAAGTACATATTTTATTTTTGGTGGATCACAGTTTCAAAACGGATTTTTTTTTTAAATAAAGAAGCAAAAATACACAGGATTTTCAGTTGTCCTTTCAGCCTAGGAGACGCTTCCTAGTTAGAAGGACTTCCATCGAATGCAGGCTGCATTACCTATACCGGAGGTAAGTGATCGCACAAGACAAGAATAAAAGAGAGAGACCAAGGGGCCAGGATCATCCGACAGGCAGCCTCAGCAGAAGCTGGCTGTCCCTGCTCTCATTTCAAGAAAGGGACAATCCCTGGGTCAGAGGATGCACCAGGACCCCCAACATCACCCTTTAAGTACACGCCTTGGCCATAAAGAGGACTGGCACACCCACGTCTCACTTTGGTAGGCTTCTCTCCAATCAAATCTCTACCTACCATATAGGACTTGTGGCAGTACTGGCAAGAGAGCTAAACAGACTCTTCAGGTGACTGTGGGGAGTGAGGGCCAGGTCACCTGTGTCCCCAGAGGCTACAGGGGACCTGGGCTTTGGCCATGCCTGAACAGCAGGGATGAGAGGCAGAGGCCCCAGGAGAGATGCCTATTGCTGCAGAACAGTTATGTCCAAACAACATCATCTGCATCTGATCAGAGGTCACCATAACTTCTGTCTCCCAGTTTTGTTAAGCTCAACCCGACCTGGAGTTTTTCCACGAGTATCTGTGACTATATACATCTTTCCTGTCTTCGCACGAAAATATACAAAATGACAAATCATGGGGCTGAAAATTTCAGGTGTCCACCTGGTTCTTTACCGCATATGGAGAGACTTATGTGCTCAGTGGAGTAATGCAAGTCAGATGGCCCCAGATAGCGGACCTTGGGTGGTTTTTTCACAGCCCTATGATTCTAGGTGAGCCCTGAAGCCCATGACCCCACCTTACTTCCCATAGGCTGGCCAATCAGATTATCCCTCCTCTTGGGCTGGCCAGTCAGATCTTCCTGGCTGGCCAATCAGACAACCTCACTCATGGACGCCAGTACTGGTTTGCCTGGCTGGGTTCTACACTCCCCTGGGTGGGAAACCTAGTCTGAGGTTGGCCGGAAGGCCGCAGCAGGACAGAAGGCCACAGCAGGACAGGTCTCTTCCATTTCTTTGGGACCTAACCTAGGACCATATAGCTTGCAGCAACTGCAGCCCACCTGAGGGTGAACCTAACCTGAGAAAAACTGTTTCTAAGATGCGCACAAAGAGAGAGAGCCAATCTTTCTCAGATTTCTCCGGTATGGGCTGTAATAAATCTACCTCTTTGCTTGAATTAAAGTTGTGTTTTCATACTTAAAATTAACTAATCCCTGGCGGAAATGCCTCCCATCTGCCTCTCAGGATGAATTAAGTTTTTCACATGAAATTTTATTCTTTCTCCCTGGATCCATATCAGGTCAGTCTTGCACTTCAGGCTAAAGCATCAGACGGAAGCTTGAAAGAGAAAGCAATGATAAAACAAACACACACACAAATGCACACACAAACACACACACAAGCACACTACCAAACACAAGCAGACATACATGCAAACACACATGCAAACACGCAAACACACACACAAGCACACTACCAAACACAAGCAGACATACATGCAAACACACATGCAAACACGCAAACACACACACAAGCACACTACCAAACACACAAGCAGACACACATGCAAACACGCAAACACACACACATATACACACAAGCACACTACAAAACACAAGCAAACACCAGCAGACACACAAACACACACAAACATACATGGAAGCCCACTACAAAACACATAAGCAGACACACTCACAAACACACATGCAAATGTGCAAACGCACACACATACACAAGCACACTACAAATCACACAAGCAAACACAGACACACAGGCAAACACACAGGCAAGCACACTACAAAACACATAAGCAGACACACACAGCACACTACAAAACACATAGCAGATACACAAGCAGACATACAAACACACATGCAAACATACAAACGTACGCACACACAAGCACACTACAAAACACAAGCAAACACACAAGCAGACACACATACACTCAAACATACATGTAAACACACAACAAAACCGGCAAACACACACAAACATATACATGCAAGGACACTACAAAACACACAAACACAGACAAACTGAAACTAAATACTGAGGGCAACAATTAACAAATGCCTTCAAGTTTATGTCTATGGAAAGCATCCCTTTGTAATTAAGGATGTTTGTGTAGAGCTTGTTGACTGAATTTATTTTCTAACTTTATTCCTAAAACAACTTTTGCTATGTGTTCAATTCCTATTCTTATTATACAGATGATAGGATTGCAGTGCAAAGAGAGTGACACAGCTCATCAGAGCAGAGCCAAGATTTGAACTGGAGTTCCCTGTTTGTGAAATAAATGCTCTTTCTTTCTTTCTTTCTTTTATTATTATACTTTAAGTTCTAGGGTACGTGTTCACAACGTGCAGGTTTGATAGATAGGTATATATGTGCCATGTTGGTTTGCTGCACCCATCAGCTCATCATTTACATTAAGTATTTCTCCTAATGCTATCCCTCCTCCAGCCTCCCACCCCCCCGACAGGTGTGATGTTCCCCACCCTGTGTCCAAGTTATGTCATTGCTCAGTTCCCACCTATGAGTGAGAACATGCAGTGTTTGGTTTTCTGTCCTTGTGATAGTTTGCTGAGAATGATGGTTTCCAGCTTCATCCATGTCCCTGCAAAGGACATTAACTCACCCTTTTTTATGGCTGCATAGAATTCCACAGTGTATATGTGCCACATTTTCTTAATCCAATCTATCACTGATGGACATTTGGGTTGGTTCCAAGTCTTTGCTATTGTGAAGAGTGCTGTAATGAACATATGTGTGCATGTGTCTTTATAGCAGCATGATTTATAATCCTTTGGGTATATACCCAGTAATGAATGGGATGGCTGGGTCAAATGGTAATTCTAGTGCTAGATCCTTGAGGAATTGCCACACTGTCTTCCACAATGATTGAACGAATTTACACTCCCACCAACAGTGTAAAAGCGTTCCTATTTCTCCACATCCTCTCCAGCATCTATTCCTTCCTGACTTTTTAATGATTGCCATTCTAACTGGTGTGAGATGATATCTCACTGTGGTTTTGATTTGCATTTCTCTGATGACCAGTGATGATGAGCATTTTTTCATATGTCTGTTGGCTGCATAGGTGTCTTCTTTTGAGAAGTATCTGTTCATATCCTTTACAGACTTTTTGATGAGGTCGTTTGTTTTTTTCTTGTATATTTGTTTGAGTTCTTTGTAGATTCTGGATATTAGCCCTTTGTCAGATGGGTAGATTGCAAAAATTTTTTCCCATTCTGTAGGTTGCCTGTTCACTCTGATGGTAGTTTCTTTTGCTGTGCAGAAGCTCCTTAGTTTAATTAGATCCCATTTGTCTACTTTGGCTTTTCTTGCCATTGCTTTTGGTGTTTGAGTCATGAAGTCTTTGTTGCTTCAAGCTTTGTCTTTCCTTACAGAGTACCATGTATTCCTGTTTTGGATGTTTTAACTGTTATCCAGATGAGCGGTAAGTTTTACCTTCTTTAAGCCATTTTTCAATCAGGATCACAAATCCATGGACATTATATTTAATGTAACGTATCTTCTTACCAGCATTGACTCTGCTCCATTATTCATTAGAAAGCATGTTTCTGTAAGTGAAGTTGAGGAGTGAGTGGTTGGTGAGGTGGTGGAGACAGGACAGAAGACTTGAGTTTGCTTGTTTACAGGAGAAGAGAGAGAAGGCAGGAGTAGAAAGAGAGGGTGGACTGAGGAAGGAGATTTTTAGGACCAGGGAGATGTGACCACAATGATGAGAGAGAAGTGCTAACAGTCTAGAAAGACAATTCTAAAAGACTAGGGGAAATTACAAAAATCTAGGCTGCTGCTACACTTGGGGAGACTTGCATAGAATATTTACAAGTAACTGTGAACTTGAACAATTGTAGGCAGCATACTGAGATGCAATTAACAGAAGAAAGATAAGATGAAAGGGCTTGGGTTCTGTAGGCCCACCCTCAAAGATGACCAAATAGAGAAATGGCAATTAAAATAATACAGTTAGGTTATATGTATATTCATGTATGTGTGTGTGTGTGTGTGTGTGTATACAAACATGTATATAAGTAAGTGACTATTTACTATATCATAATATATTCTAATTTTACAAATAATACTGATTATGATAAATACTTAATCCTCACTTTAACTGTCTCTGTTGATCAACCAGCTGATATCTGTTCTGGGGTGACTGGCTTGGGGAGCAGGACAGTCTACTAAACTACTTTAGGTTGTAGAAGGCAATAGGGGGAGGGCTACTTGAGGGAATGGCTTTTTCCTCCAAGGGGCTGGGGCAGAGGACACAGATTGGAGGGTCCATGGCACCCTCAATGGCTGGACTCAGAAAGGAGGCCATGGTAGTTAGTTGCTTTATGGTTATCTGGGGACTTTGGCTGACTCCTAAGCCAGAAGATTCAGGCCTTTTGCATGGCCCAGCCTGGTCACCCACTATCCTTCAAGGAGCTCAGTCTCTGAACTCCTGGGACCTGCATCCAGCCAGCTGACTACTCACTGCCACCATCACGGCCCAGGCCAAGTGGAAGGTGGGCCGCCATCAGCAGGGTTGAATCTCCCTGCAGTTCAGGTCTGCAAACCTCTTGCTTCACTGTGAGTCAGGTAAATCAGGTAAACACCTTTTGAATGTATATTTAGATACACCCATTTTTACTGCACTGAAGGTAGCTTTAGAAAGAGATTTGCCGCTTCATGGCTATCTTTTTTAATCGTAAGTATTTAGGCATCATGCTGGATGTTCTTAGTCCATTCTCAATTTATTTATTTGTTAAATTGATGGAAAAACCTGTATATTGACTGTATGACTATGTCTTTCTGTGTGTTTGGAATGAACAAAAGGCCTTAGACCAGCTATAGTTAAAAATACTGTTTTTAAAAAAAATAATCCCCTGTGGGAGATTAACTTCAAGAAAGCTTTCTCTGATATTTGGAAAATATCCTAGAGAGTTCACACTAGGAACTAGTATAAATGTTTATCTTAAATGTCACAACATTAAATATCATTGAATGATAGATGTGTAAGATTCATAGTATGTCAATATGACACTAAACATCAAAATAACAACATTTTTCATTTTTCTCTTTTGCTTTCTATCAAACCCATTGTAAATAGAGGAAGGCACAAAGGCCAATGTGCCTCATTTTATTCTTTTCCAGAATACTGTTTCCAAACTACCTATGGGGGCAGTGCCACTGCCAGCACAGGCCAACCCTATTGACTACCCTCATGGTCTCTGTCTGCTGCACTGGTGTGGAGGGAGCATCTTGAACTTGTCTCCTTTGGAAGAGTCCTGCACCCTCTTCACTGGGGTCCTTCTGGTGATTCAGGGCTTTAGGGGTGTGTCTAAAGGAACCGATGTAGCTGGGGTCATGTTCCCAGATGGCCACACTTGGCTGAATGTAGACGTCATCACTTTGATTGAGGGCAACTTAGGAATGAAGTAAAGAGTAAGTAGCCACCCAGACAGGGACCTGGCAGTCTGAACACCAGCTCATGACATAAAAAGTAAAGCCTAGCCCATCACTGTGTTCACTGGGTTCCCCTTATGTGGGGCAGGGGGTGTATGTCTGGGGCCAGACAGGCCTTTCTCCCTGGGGACAGCAGGCTCTGGCCTCATGAGTTAACACTGAGGGTCATCTTAGCTGGGAGAGGATTCTTCTGTGACCCGTGCTTTGGTTCTGCGCACAAGTGGCTAATCAGTCACTAAAGTCGGCCTTCCCTTCTTCCTGGTCTCACATTTCATTTCATTTCCATTTTCCTACTTCCGTTGCAGTGGAGGTGGCCAAGGCCTTTCTGGTAGAGGCTGACATGAGTGATGTGTGGCATTTCCAGGCCAAAGCCGTGCCCTCCTTCCATTGCAGAGGCTGAGGAATGATAGGGTGCACCATGCAGGAGCCCCCATCCTTCCATCCCCATATGGAGGATCCATCCATACCTGGCTTGGTCAGAGTGGTCATGACCATGTTGTGGGTCTGTGGGAATCCCTGGGGACAATGGTTAAAAATAAGGGGTCCCTTGGGAAGTTTGATTCACTTGGTCTGGATTGGGTGTGGCCTAGTTATTCTTTATGTCCTGGTAGTTGACTCAGTTCAGGAGCACTGCTATAAGTCATTCTTCTCTTTTAAAGGAAAATAGGAAACAAAGACCATACGGACTTTGGTGGGAGCAGAAATTATGGAGCCAGTTATTCGAAGTTCAGGTTTGGATATGCCATTAACATCAGACATAAAAGAGGATACAAACATGCTCATGTGTAGGAAGAACATTCCATGCTCATGTGTAGGAAGAATCAATATTGTGAAAATGGCCATACTGCCCAAGGTAATTTATAGATTCAATGCCATCCCCATCAAGCTACCAATGACTTTCTTCACAGAATTGGAAAGAACTACTTTAAAGTTCATATGGAACCAAAAAAGAGCCCGCATTGCCAAGTCAATCCTAAGCCAAAAGAACAAAGCTGGAGGCATCACGCTACCTGACTTCAAACTATACTACAAGGCCACAGTAACCAAAACAGCGTGGTACTGGTACCAAAATAGAGATATAGACCAATGGAACAGAACAGAGCCCTCAGAAACAATGCCACTTATCTACAACTATCTGATCTTTGACAAACCTGACAAAAACAAGCAATGGGGAAAGGATTCCCTATTTAACAAATGGTGCTGGGAAAACTGGCTAGCCATATGTAGAAAGCTGAAACTGGATCCCTTCCTTACACCTTATACAAAAATTAATTCAAGATGGATTAAAGACTTAAATGTTAGACCTAAAACCATAAAAACCCTAGAAAAAAACCTAGGCAATACCATTCAGGACATAGGCATGGGCAAGGACTTCATGTCTAAAACACCAAAAGCAATGGCAACAAAAGCCAAAATTGACAAATGGGATCTAATTAAAATAAAGAGCTTCTGCACAGCAAAAGAAACTACTGTCAGAGTGAACAGGCAACCTATAGATTGGGAAAAAATTTTTGCAACCTACTCATCTGACAAAGGGCTAATATCCAGAATCTACAATGAACTCAAACAAATTTACAAGAAAAAAACAAACAACCCCATCAAAAAGTAGGCGAAGGATATGAACACACACTTCTCAAAAGAAGACATTTATGCAGCCCAAAAACACATGAAAAAATGCTCATCATCACTGGCCATCAGAGAAATGCAAATTGAAACCACAATGAGATACCATCTCACACCAGTTAGAATGGCAATCATTAAAAAGTCAGGAAACAACAGGTGCTGGAGAGGATGTGGAGAAATAGGAACACTTTTACACTGTTGGTGGGACTGTAAACTAGTTCAACCATTGTGGAAGTCAGTGTGGCGATTCCCCAGGGATCTAGAACTAGAAATACCATTTGACCCAGCCATCCCATTACTGGGTATATACCCAAAGGATTATAAATCATGCTGCTATAAAGACACATGCACACGTATGTTTATAGTGGCATTATTCACAATAGCAAAGACTTGGAACCAACCTAAATGTCCAACAACAATAGACTGGATTAAGAAAATGTGGCACATATACACATGGAATACTATGCAGCCATAAAAAATGATGAGTTCATGTCCTTTGTAGGAACATGGGTGAAACTGGAAACCATCATTCTCAGCAAACTATCGCAAGGACTAAAAACCAAACAGCGCATGTTCTCACTCATAGGTGGGAATTGAACAATGAGAACACATGGACACAGGAAGGGGAACATCACACACCGGGAATTGTTGTGGGGTGGAGGGAGGGGGGATGGATAGCATTAGGAGATATACCTAATGCTAAATGACGAGTTAATGGGTGCAGCACAACAACATGGCACATGTATACATATGTAAGAAACCTGCACGTTGTGCACATGTACCCTAAAACTTAAAGTATAATAATAATAAAATTTAAAAAAAAAGATTTCAGGTTAAAAAAATAAAAAAAAATAAGAATATATTAAAAAAATCAGACCTTTTAGACTGTAGTTTATTTCCTTTTATAAATTACAACATTTCTTTTATAAAAGATAATTTCTAAACTCTTTTTGGAAAAGGATATTACTAATGTGACAGGGACTAAAAAATCACAGTCTGGATAGTTTCATAATGAAAAGAACTTCTCCTGCTGCTTTCCTTCCCTCTTGTCCCTAGTTCTGCAGTCCATGGGGACTCACTCTTAATTTTTTATAAATTTTTGTTTTACTTCATAGGTATGAGCTGCATACATCTATTTTTATTTCTGGATTTTCCAATTTTAAATACTGCTTTTTAAAATAATAGCTATGGAAGAAGAAGATTTAGCCAAATTTTCTTCCACATCTACTATTTCTTCCAAGTTGGTTAATTCACAATTTTAAGTTCCTCAACTGGTGATTTTTGAAAAATCAAATAACATGTTAACTTTTTTTTTTCCCATTGAAAGTCCTACTTACTGAGTACCCACTTACCCTTCCCTCAACCCTTTCATCCATTCATCCACCTCTTTTTTCTCCTACTTCTCAATTTTCTCAGCTGTCCTTTTCTTTTATATTATCAAGGTTCTAGCTTTTATATTCTTATATGCATTCAGTTAGTCTTCAGTGAATGTCGTCTAAAAGTTTGTTTCAAGGTTTCAAAACCAATGAATACCATTTACATTGCTGTGATTTTGGAAATAATGTTCACTGCAAAAATAAGTGCTCTGCTGTAATTGCGTTTTCTTTTCTGAATTGGCCCTGAGCAGCTGTGTAAAATGTTCCTGACACTAAGTTAAAATTGATTCTCCTCTATTACCCTGCATAAATTCTCAACTTTTATCCAAGCTCTCGATTACATCATCTTGCCTATAGATTTTGTTTTTTCATGGAGACCTCCTAAAGCCCTCTTTCTAACCTGCACTGTTTGATCTTTAGACCTATTGTGCAGCTGTCATTTTTGAATTTTGCTTCATTCTCTCCTGGATTTAATCTAATGATTTCTGGTCTCAGGGTCTCTCCTTTTTATAGTTTGTTTCCTTATGACATAACTGAACAAATCCTTAAAAATTGACTTGGGAGCTAGGATTTCTATATCTTGCATGCCTCAAAACATTCTTATTCTGTCTTCCTGTTGACTGATAGTTTGACTGGGTATAGAATTGAAGGTTTAAAATAGAACAAGACTTTGAAGGTGGTTGGATGAAATGGCTCATGCCTGTAATCCCAGCACTTTGGGAGGCCGAGGAGGGTGAATCACTTGAGGCTAGGAGTTTGAGACCCAACCCGGCCAACATGGAGAAGCCTTGTCTCTTCTAAAAATACAAAAATTAGCTGGGCATGGTGGCACATGCCTGTAATCCCAGCTACTCAGAAGGCTGAGACTTGAGAACCCCTTGAGCCTGGGAGGCAGAGGTTACAGTGAGATCACACCACTGCACTCCAGCTTTGGCAAAAGAGGGAGACTCTGTTTAAAAGCAAACAAACAAACAAATAAAAAACCTTTGAAGGTATTGTTCCATTGGCTTCTAACGAGCAACATAGCTTTGAAAATCCTGTGCCTGCTCAAAGAAATCAGAGATGACACAAACAAATTGAAAAATATCTCATGCTCACGGATAGAAGAATCAATATTAGTAAAATGGCCATACTGTCCAAAGCAATTTACAGATTCAATGCTATTCCCATCAAACTACCAATGACATTCTTCACAGAATTAGAAAAAGCTATTTTAAAATTCATATGGAACCAAAAAATAGCCCAAATAGCCAAGGCAATCATAAGCAAAAAGAACAAAGCTGGAGGCATCACATTACCTGACTTTATACTATACTACAAGGCTACAGTAACCAAAACAGCCAGCATGGTACAAAAACTGGTACAAAAACAGACATATGTCACCATGGAATAGAATAGAGAGCCCAGAAATAATGCCACACACCTACAACCAACTGATTTTCGACAAAGCTGACAAAAACCAGCAATGGAGAAAGGACTTCCTATTCCATAACTGGTGCTGGGGTAGCTGGCGAACCATAAGCAGATTGAAACTGGACCCCTTCTTCATAACATGTACAAAAATAAACTCAAGATGAATTAAAGACATAAATGTAAAACCTAAAACTATGAAAACCCTAGAAGATAACCTAGGAAATACCATTCCTACACATAGAAACTAGCAAAGATTTTATGTCAAAGATGCCAAAAGCAATTGCAACAAAAACAGAAAGTGACAAATGAGACCTCATTAAACTAAAGAGTTTCTGCACAGCAAAATGAACGTCAACAAAGTAAACAGACAACCTACAGAATGGGAGAAAATATTTGCAAACTATGCATCTGACAAGGATCTAATATCCAGAATCGTTAAGGAACTTAAGCAAATTTATAAGCAAAAAACAAATAATCTCATTAAACAGTGGGCAAAGGATATGAACAGACACTTCAAAAGAAGAAATTCATGTGGGTAACAAGCATATGAAAACATGCTCAACATCACTGATCTTTAGAGAAATGCAAATCAAACCACAATGAGATATCATCTCACACCAGTCAGAATGACCATTATTAAAAAGTCAAAAAATAACAGATTCTGGTGAGGTTGCTGAGAAAAGAGAATGCTTATACACTGCTGGTGGGAGTGTAAATTAGTTCAGCCATTGTGGAAAGCAGTGTTATGATTCCTCAAATAACTTAAAACAGAATTAACATTCGACCCAGCCATTCCATTATTGGGTATATACCCAAAGGAATATAAATAGTTCTACCATAAAGACACATTGCAGGACTATTCACAACAGCAGAGACATGGAATCAATCTAAATGTCCATTTCTGGTAGATTGGATAAAGAACATGTGGTACATATACACTATGAAATACTATGCAGCCATAAGAAGGAATGAGATAGTATCCTTTGCAGCAACATGGATGGAGCTGGAGCAAACTAATGCAGGAACAGAAAACCAAATACTGCATGTTCTCACTTATAAGGGGAAGCTAATGATGAGAACACATGGACACGTAGAGGGGAACAGCAGACATTGGGGCCTCCTTGAGGATGGAGGGTGGGAGAAGGGAAAGGATCACAAAAAATACATATTGGATACTATACTTATTACCTGGGTGATGAAATATTCTGTACACCAAACCCCCATGACACGCAGTTTACCTATATAACAAACCTGCACACATACCCCTGAACATAAAATAAAAATAAAAAAATTTTTGATGTCAATCTGATTTTTCTCCTTTGCACGCAACCTAAATTTTTTCCCTTTTATAGCCATTGATATCTTTTCTTTATTATCATTGTTCTGATTTCATGATGATGATTTTTGTATTTGATGACAATGGTTGTGGTTGACACACTTTCAATCTTAAGGTGCGTCTTTAGTTTCAGAGAATTCCTTCCATTATTTCTTTCCTTTCCTCTGTTTTCTGTGTTCTTTCCTGAAACTCTTGTTAGAAGGAAGCCTAATTTTATATTATTCTTGTATTTTTGCCTTATTTCCTTTCTCTGTCATTTTTTTCTTGGAAAAAATATTTACCTTTACATTCCAATAAATTTATTTTTTATTTATTAAATATGTTTTAAATTTTCGAGAAATGTCTTTTTTATGGTCTCTTTCCCATCCTACCCTGTCCTTGCTTTGTAGATGCAAGCTGTCTCCCTGAGAATATTGATTAATACCTATACCTGACTTTATTTTACAGGAAATATTTATGCTTTTTCTGGAATCATGGTTTCTGTTTATCTGGCCCTTCATCTTTGTATTGTACTGCAGGATTTCCTATGGTGATTGTGTTTGTTATGCTGAATGACAGAATGATCTTTCTGGCAGTTCTGGGTTGTCTAATCATATTTCAGGACAGGATGCAGCAAGGCTGACCAGGAGCTCATTGATTCGTGTCTGGCAGGCTTGTTGGGAGGGAGGTCAGATACTGACTGGAAGAATCTATGCCAGAATTTTAAGGTTTTGAGGGGGATCTCTAATATCTGCATAACTGCCTAGTTCTCCCTAGGTTCATTTTCATTCTTGAGAGAAACATCCTCAGGTGTCAGTAGATAAATGCCTGCCGCTAGCTCTGCTCTTCCAGGTGAGTATTTGAAAACTAATCCTCTTGTTTTCAGGCCCAAGGGTCATTCATGCCTTTTGTTGCCTGCGTTGTCTCAGGGCCCCCTTCGGGTACCCTGGTCGCCTCGGGGCTGATTCTCTCTGCAGGTGCCCTCTCAGCTTTGGTTTGGCTCGGCTTTCCCAGTGACTGTGTCTTGTTTCACTTTTTGTCTTCCAGAAACTTTGTTGAAATATTTTCTTGCTGATGGCCCCCTACATGTCTTCTCATTGTTGAGCTTTATAAAATTATTAACACTCTCTCAGGAGGAAGAGAAGATGTACATGCCACAATTTGGAATGGGAAGCTCGCAGTTCTTCTTCTTCTTCTTCTTCTTCTTCTTCTTCTTCTTCTTCTTCTTCTTCTTGTTCTTCTTCTTCTTCTTCTTTTGAAACAAAGTCTTACTCTGTCGCCCAGGCTGGAGTGCAGTGGCGCGATCTCGGCTGACTGCAACCTCCACCTCCCAGGTTCGAGCGATTCTTCTGCCTCAGCCTCCCAAGTAGCTGGGACTACAGGTGCGTGCCACCACGCCTGGCTAATTTTTTGTATTTTTAGTACAGATGGGGTTTAACTGTGTTAGCCAGGATGGTCTTGATCTCCTGACCTCGTGATCCACTCACCTTGGCTTCCCAAAGTGCTGGGATTACAGGTGTGAGCCACCGCGCCTGGCCTCAGTTCTTTTTACATGGTCTCTTTATTTATGCCATATTTTCAGTGTTGTTGGTTTTCAATTATGAGTGGAAACAAGTCAAAAATATATCATCAGGGCACTGTGTGTTTATTTTGGAAGAATTTGTCTGGCTAGCTAAGTGGGAGGAATACTACACTAATCCCAAAAATAAAAATCGCTACTGTCCATTTTGAGCTAGGGCTTGGGCTTGGGAGACCTGAGCTCAGTTCTGGAATGCAGAGTCCTCTCAAGAGGGCAGAGCGTCGACCCTGCCTCTGTGGCTTACAGTCATCATGACCTGAGGATTAGGGTTCTCCTGGGAGACAGCTGGGCTCAGAGGGGAGCGTTACCTTTACTTGAGATGATCGGGAGAAATACAGCCTCTGCTGGGTTCGTGTCCAGGCTCTCAGGCCCAGCCTATCTCCTGCCTGACACCTGACATGTGGGTGTGAAGAAAGGGAAGTCCTCATCCCTCTCGGAGCAGTTTCAAAGCAGCCAGGTGACAGGTCTCACTGCTTTGTCCTGTGTGCTCGGTGTGTGTGGCCCCTGACTGAAGCGTCGTGCTCTGTCTCTATTTCCCGGCGTTCCACTTTCCTAGGTCATTTGTCTGGTGTCTGTAATCTTGGGCAGCCACAGACGATAAATTGACCCAGTTTAATGGACCAGAAAGAAGGGTGTGAATCTTTCCCCTTCTTCAGAATGCTTATGTGTTCACTGGGGATCAGTAAGTTTCGTTTCCTCCAGTTTGTATTCTGCACGGGGGAGGGTGTCCATACCAGACAGGGAGGACGAGGGGCTCTGCTTCTGTCCTCAGGAGGCGGGCAGCTCACGACTGCATGTTTGATGATGTCAGCCCTTCAGCTCTCTGCTTCATGCCTTCCCTTTACACATCTCCTCTGAGGTCTAACCGTGTTGTTTGAAATGCCACAGAGGTTCAGTCGATTAGCAGAAATGCAATATGCAGAGCGGACGTGTCATTGGCAGTCAATGAATGACTTCAGGTGCCTCCCTCAGCAGGCTGTCAGGTCTCCTGTGTCGAGTGATTGATAGCTGGGTGCATTCTTGAGACGCTGAACATAACCTGTCTCCTACCATGTTGGTAGCACTTGGGCCGGGGCCCTTTATCATTCAGGGAATATGGCTTTGATTTTCTAGAATTGTCTCGGGATAATAACCTCATTTGTAGAATAGTGCAAAACTCAGAAATACTACACAACCTAAACTGTGAGGGTTTGATAAGAAGATTCAGAGTACCTACTTGATAGATAGAAATTTAGGAACTAGCTACAATTCTTTTTAAAGTTGCACATCTTTGTCGTCTTTTAATTAAATAATTAAATATGTACATAATTTTATGCCTTAAATTATCCAATAATTGTGAAGTTGCTGGTCCAAGAAGAAAAAATATAGAGACATTATGTGAGTGAAATTAATTATATTAATTACGCCTACAATAGTCAATGTGAGCCGTGAGGAATGATTAAGTCCAGAGTCACGTGAGGAGATTTGCACTCTGTGGAGCCAACTAGGAAATACTTGGCATTTGTTTACAACACTGACAACATGGTTACCTTGCAAAATATTGTAGAATGAATAAGCCCACAGATCCTACTATTTAAAAAAAAAATATTCAAATAAATGTAAATGTTGATATCTAGAAATAAGCTGAAATCAGATCAGCTGACAGGTGAACAGCACCTCGAAGGGCTATGGGATTTGAAAATTAGGCTTTTAATATCAATTGTCTATACGTAATATAGCTACCAGCCAAGTTGGCCGCCTGATGCTGTGGGCCATTCACAAAGGTGACCTATGACTGGAGAAAATGACCCCAAAGGCGGTGCCCTCATGAGGGTGATGAGGACCCTAGAGTGAGCTTGTAGGCTGGAACATTCTGGAATGAAGGAGAGGAGTGTCTGGGAGCCACCTGTGCACTTGCCTTGTTGAAGAGAGTTGGTGGGGACAGCATGGGTGGGGCTCAGGTGTCTGCCGCGCCATTGTTTTTCTTGAGCACAAACTTCAGATAGAATGAGGGAAGGCTGGTGACGAGATAGGGCTTGAGGTCTAAGCAGACATGGCAGGAAGGAGGTGTGGGCACACAGCCTCATTGCAAATTATCAAATTCTCCTCAAGACCTCACAAGACTAGCCTTGGAGCCCGAAAGGGATTTATCCACCCCAGAGTGCAGTCCCCCTTTTAGTGTCCTGCCTGCTCTCCACTGTCCCAACCAAGGGGCTGGGCTTGAAAGCCACCCTCCATTCCCAGGACGATCACTCTTGACCAAGAAGGCCCATTGACTGTTTAGTCAGCACTATCACTATTGGCTTTAGCCCCCTTGGCATTGTCCCCAAGGGTCCCTGAGAGAGTAGGCCAGTGTGACATGCCAGGGCAAGTCAGCTGGGAGGAGCCCCAGTAAAGGACAAGAAGAGCCCAAAAAAGAGGCAAAGACACTCCTGGCCATGGGACAGTCTGCAGCAAAGCCCCCGCCTCTGCTGTTAGGGGAGTCTTCTTTTTAGAAAGGAAATTAAGTAAGGGTTTGTTAACAAACTACTACTGTTTGACCCAAAGTCAGGATGGAGGCCGAGAACCTTAAAACTAAAGAATCTGCAGCACCACATTAAAATTATACTTAGAAATGGAGGCTGTTTTTAAAAAATTAGAGACGGAGTCTCGATTCTAGCTCACTGCAGACTCAAACTCCTGGACTCAATTCATCCTTCTGCCTCAGCCTCCAAAAGTACTGGGATTACAGGTTTGAGTCACTGAACTCCGCCAGATATGAGTGTCTTCAAAATGCAGTGTGGAAATAGGCCTGTTTTCTGTCAATAACAGCGTGCTGTCATTTGATGGCCAACGCCTATCTTCTATGTCGAGTTCCTTTTGCTGATCTAAAATTCTGTTAGATGCTCCAGCTTGCTGCTGTGATCATCACCCAAACCCACCATACAGGGACCTGAGTTCAACACCTCCAGTCTCCTTAAAGGAACGCCTGCCTGCCCATGTTAGCATCTAGATACATGTTTTTTTTCTTTTCTTCTTTTTTGCATTTTATCCTCTTTTGGTTGTGATCCATTGTCTACTTCTCTCTTTCTGTGTAGTGACCGTGCCTCACCCCCTGCTGCAGTGGACTTCATTGCTTTGCCTTAGAATTGGCTGATATCTGATATTTAGAAATACAACAGAATGAGAGGAACTCTTCTGTACAAATACACGAGACATCATAGTAGGCTTGAAAGAACAGATTTGAGCTATCTCAGTAGTGATGACCTACATTGCTTGTCCAACTTCAACTTCCTATTTCCAAGACCTCAGGCAGTGACAGTTCATTGGGTCACCGCTCTGGTTACTTCTGAACACTTCAGGCTAATTCTGGTTGAGATGCTGCTCCATGATGGGGTACAGCATTGACCACAAAAGGTTAACAAATACAATTGTGGCTGAAGATGACAAATGTCAGGGGCACGCACAGTAGGCTGAACTGCAACGAGAGCACTTGGCAATCCGTCAAGTGATGTGTGGCAAGGACACAGTCAGGTGGCTCAGTGTCTGTCCTGCCAGGCCAACAGAGGGCCTTTCTGGTTCCTGTGCAGGGCATGTCTTTCTGTGATGACACTCAAAACACATCGTGTCTCTAAGAATTAGACACACTTTAAAACTGAAGTCTTGTTATTTGTGCTAAAAAGAAAGATTATTACCTGAATAGAAACTTAGAATCCACTAAACGCTATCAAGACTTTTCCATATATATAAACCTTAATTTATGATGGTGTAATGTAGCTGATGATTGTAAATTATAATGAATTAGAATAAGCTTTTGATTGCATGAATACTGAGGGCATTCTATGTGCCTGGTAATGCGCCAGGCACTTGGGCTACAGGGTGGATGGAGAGAGCCCGTCATCCTCTAGAGTTTGAGTCTATTAGGGAGATCTGTGCAAACACCTGGACAGGCTCCGGGGGGCAGAAATGGGGGGCAATGCTGCAGGTCAGGCTCTTCTCGGAGAGTTACTTCCAAGTCTCTGGGCTAGAAGAACACTTGGAACAGTACACTTTTGAAGAACAAAGGCTTCATCTCTTAGGTATTTATGTTTCAATAATAAAAAACTATTAAACCAAAAATCTACATAATTCTGCACTTTTTTGAGACAGGGTCTCACTCTGTGGAGTGCAGTGACATGATCATGGGTCACTGCTGCTCAGGTGACCCTTCTACCTCAGACTCCCAAGTAGCTGGGATGACAGGTGCATGCCACCATGCCTGGATATTTTTTGTAATTTTTGTAGAGACAGGGTCTCACTGTGTTGTCCAGGCTGGCTTCAAACTCCTTTGCTCAAGTGATTCTCCTGCCTTGGCCTCCCAAAGTGCTGAGATTACAGGCATGAGGCACTGCACCCGGTCCAATTCTACATTTTTATATTGTCTGCCTAGCAGCCCTTCATTCTGTTAGTTATAATATCAATTCTTGTTTTTTGGATTGGGGGCTTGCCATACCTCTTTCCTTCATCCCTCAACCTGACACCACTGTGTGGCCTTTTGCTTTGGGGACAGGAACTACCACATCCTTCCAAAACCCCTGGAATTGGTCTGTGGATCTGCAGATGCTGGTGCTGGGTTTTTGTTGTTGTTGTTGTTATTGTTGTTTGTTGGCATGCTTTTTGTCTGCTTATCTCCTCTGACTTTCTGTAAGCTCTTTCAGAGTAAGGTCTGTCTACTCACTCCATGTCCCTCACTCCTGGAATGTGTCTGGCATGTTGGGGATGATCAGTCGATATTTGTTCGAATGAATGGCTGGTTTGACTTACTGATTGAATGAATGAATAGATATGTGGCCCAAACTGAGAACTTCCCTGAGGCTGTTCTGATAGCCTTGGTGTGAGAGACCTCTCTTCTATTGGTAGAGTTGGCAGGAAGATAGCACTGAGCTTCTGATGGCCACACATCCCGCCAAAACCAAGGTGGAGGGGGTAAGTCAGAGCACAGAGAGAGAGCAGCTTTCCCTGTCCAGGGCAATGACAAGGGTCCTGCAGGCAGGGTGGAGGTGGGCGGGGGCTTTGGGGGTTCTCCATGAGAATTCAACCCATGAAGTCAGGAATGAAAAGGATTTATCTATGGTGACATATACTCAGGTTTGTTTTTTTTTTTTAAATCTGCAAACTCTTTAGATGTATGTGAGTGTAGATTACCACTCTGTGACCTTAGAACCTCACTCAGGTTTCATCCGTATGTAACTTTTCATCTATGAAAGGGGGACAGTTTGAAGAAAATGTGTGCTTTGGCTATCTGGGGCCTTCGCCGTCTTCCCCTGTAACTCCTCCACCTTTTCTTTTTGAGGTCCCCATCTTCTCACATCAATGCTATCTCCAGTCACTGAACAGGGGTCTGGCACTTACGCTGCCTTCTCTCCCCGTGTGTTAGTCCGTTCTCACACTGATATAAAGGCATATCTGAGACTGGGGAATTTACAAAGGAAAGAGGTTTAATTGACTCATAGTTCTGCATGGCTTGGGAGGCCTCAGGAAACTTACAATCATGGTGGAAGGGGAAGCAGGCACATCTTATATGGCAGCAGGTGAGAGAGAGAGAAAGTGCAAGAAAGCAGGGAACACTGCCTTATAAAATCGTCAGATCTTGTAAGAACTCGCTGTCACGAGAACAGCATGGGGGAAACTACCCCCATGATCCAATCACCTCCCAGCAGGCCTCTCCCTCAGCACCCGGGGATTACAATTCAAGATGAGATTTGGGTGGGGACATAAAGCCTGCCCATATTACCCCGTTTGTCCTGCCTTGATCCATGCCATCCTTGTCCCTGCTGGGTCTTGGATGGTCTCTTGGCCTTGATTATTCCTTCCCAGGGCCCAGAGTCACAGATACTTGTGGCTCAGGGACCCATCCATGGCCTCTGTCTAGCCCTCCTGATGCAGGAACCTCATTAAGTCTCTCCCAGTCCCCATATAACCTTCTTTGTATCCCACTTTCTTCTCCAGTGACCACTGTTTTATTTCTCTTTACCAGCCAACTTCCTCACTTTCATTCTTCCTCTTCTCTTCCCTCCTTGCCCTGTTGCAGTCAGACTTCCACCCCTACAGCACCACCAGGACCTAAAGGAATGCCAGTGGTCTGCTAATAGACAGCAAGTGTGCCTTGGCATGTGTATGCAAGTGTGTGCGTGCATGTGTTTAGGGATATGTCTGTGTGCTTGTGCCTGTCACTGCTACTGACTCTGTCATGCACACCCTTCCATTCTGAGCTGCGTTCTGCTGTCTCTGTGGGGTCCCCGCTGCCCACCTAGGCCCCTGACCTTCCCTCCTCCAGCCCTTCTCTTACCCGCAGGTTCCTTACTCAGACACACTTCTGCTCTTGTTAGTTCTCCATTGGTCCTGTATACTTGGCTCTTCACATGTAATGTTTAATGCCTGAAACCAGGCTTCTGAGAAGCAGCTTAAAAACAAATGCTCACTTTGTGTTTACCCTGTCCTCAGGCCGTGTTGATGTCTTGAATTTTCACAAAGCTTTAGCACTTGCAGCTGAGGCATCCAGGAAAATGGTTCCTTCTTTCCATCAAAATCGGAGAAATAACTGGCCTAGCTGATCCCCTTCCCAGGAGGCCCGCACAAGGGCCTCGATGTTAATTGCATTTAACCTACCGGAGTCCCTCGTTTTTTTTCTTTCTACAATAACTAATATGTAAACTATGATTGCACTTGGAAATTACTTTCACTTAAATTCTATTATTGAGGCCCAGCACGTGAGAGAGCTATAACCCATTTCATTAAAAGACCAATCACGCCAGGTGTTGGCCTGGCCGGTTCTTTTCTGTGAGTCACACTGGCAAATGTGACATATTATCGGCTGGTTTTGAGGCACATGATAAGAACAATGGTGAGTATATAATTAAATGGAAATTCAATTCTGGCCCAATGGAGAAGAGTAGAACTTTTAAACTATAATAATAAAAATCTACCTACCTATAAAATTTACCCCCGATTAATCTTGTACAATGGCATCGATGTCTGTGCAAGTACACACTGGTATGGGGTAATGACTTTGTTTTTTCTGGAGGGATTTTGACACATGTCTGCTCAAGTTCATTAACGTTCCTATCTCTATGGACTCATTTGACAGCACAACAAGGACAAAGGTCAGTGCTGGATGCTAACTCGTGTGGGTTAGCCCTGCTCAGCGCTTGTGTTGGTGCACTAACAAGCCTGGAGAAGAGGCCAGCTATTCTCTGTCTTTTAAGAAGAAGCCAGGTTTCCCATAGTGACTTCCTTGACCTATACCTGACACCATGGAATTGCAACAACAGAAAGAAGAGCAGCTCAGAGATGATGGTGTGCTGGGTTCCAGGAGAACAGCAGGGCTAGAGAAGAGGCCTGGCCGGACCTACCCACACATGGAAAATGCCAGCCCCTCACCACCCAGAGTCCCGCTCTGTAGCTCTGTAGGCAGGGCCAGCTCAGCATCTCTTGTGGGCCACAGCCCTTCTGCCTGGCTGACCAGCCTTCTGCTGAGCGGGGCACGCCTGGGAAAGGCATCTGCTTCTGTGGCCCTTCCCTTCCTACATCACTTCCAGCTCCACTTCCAACTCCACTGCCTGCCCCTGGACACACTCACATATTCAGCATCCCCTCCTTACCGGCTCCCAGGCTTTGGGGAGGCAGACGGTAACCCTCCCATAGGTGCCCTGTATGCGGTTCCTCAGACAAGGGCTCCTGGGCAATGCTGGGCAATGCTGGGCTGTTTGGTTGCTGTGGTTTCATGGCTCAAGGGCTGGTCCTAAGGTTGGGGATATCCTTTGCCCTCTCTGAGTCCCTAAGAAAGGGGGCGCCCTTTGCCCTCCCCAAGTCCTTAAGGAAAGGAGTGCCTTTTGCCCTCCCTGAATCCCTAAGGATGGGGATACCCTTTGTCCTCCCCAAGTCCCTAAGGATGGAGGTGCCCTTTGCCCTCCCTGAGTCCCTAAGGGTGGGGGTACCCTTTGCCTTCCCTGAGTCCCTAAAGATAGGGGTGCCCCTTGCCCTCCCTGAGTCCTAAGGACGGGGGTGCTCTTTGCCCTCCCTGAGTCCCTAAGGATGGGGATACCTTTGTCCTCCCCAAGTCCCTAAGGATGATGGTCCTTTTCTGAGTCCCTATGGATGATGGTGCTTTTTGCCTTCCCTAAGTCCTAAGGATGGGGGTACTTTTGCCCTCCCCAAGTCCCTGAAGATGGGGGTGCCCTTTGCCCTCCCCAAGTCCTAAGGATGGAGGTGCTCTTTGCCTTCCCTGAGTCCCTAAGGATGAGGGTGCCCTTTGCCCTCCCCGAGTCCTAAGGACAGGGGTAACTTTGCCCTCCCCAAGTCCCTAAAGATGGGGGTGATTTTGCCCTCCCTGAGTCCCTATGGAAGGGGGTACGTACCCTTTGCAGGCCCTGATCCTGGCTTCTGTAACAGGAGCTCCAACTTCCAGGCAGCCAAGGTGTGGCCACCCCCTCCTTGGCTTTTGAAGATTCAAGGTTGGGAGAGTAGTGACCCCACGGGGGACCCTGAGCTGCTGCCAGATTCCAGCATGGAACCTAGAGGAGCAGAGAGATGAACTTCCTCTCTGCAGGCTAATATCCCCTAGGCTGGGACTTGCTGGCAGCCTCTACATCACTCACCGTACAGGCCAAGGTTGGGAAGCTTCTGGTCTTGCCCTGACCCAGTCTAGCATGGAGGGGTGAGATGTTGAGATTCAAGTCAGACATGGAGCTCTGGCCCAGGAGCTATCCTGGGAGACGAGTCTGGAGGGAGAGACCTATTTGACCAGCCACCCATGGCACCCCAGCCTCCTCTACTCACTTGCAGCAGACACAGGAGGATGGGGATGGGGCATGCGGCTGAGACAGTGCCCAGGTGGGGGTGCCCAGAAACAGTGCCTCCCTCGTGAAGCCCCTCCAGTTGCTCCCAGCTTGGGCCGTCCAATGGCTGCTTCAAAACTAGGGACACTAATTCCACACCCCAATGCGATCCCCGAGCTATGTGTGCCTGATGTCTTTGCGAGCACAGGTGGTATCTAATGGGCTTTCCTAGAGGGCCTGTGCTGACTTGGTGGCCCTGCACTGTTGAAGAACGTGGGGTCATGGGCTTTGTAGGCACCCATTCTTGGACTTGAATTTAGCTCTCCCAGGAAGTAGTTCTGTAAACAGCTTCATCTCTCTGAGCCAGTTTCCTTCTCTGCAGAGTGCCATGTCAGCCCCGGCCTCTCAGGGATGTTGTCGGAACTGCCTCATGCACCACCATGAAAGCACCAACATTGCCAGGCATGCCAGAGCTTCCAGTTCAATGCTGTGCCCCTGTCTTGAACTGGAAGAGGCTGGGGTCCCTGGGCTGGGTCCCTGGGATGGCTGGCTGAGAGCAGCTTGGACCAGTAAATAGTGTGTCCAGAGAGGAAGCTCTCTGCTGCTCCCCACACTGTCTGCCTGGGCCCTGGGCCTCCAGCCTGTTTCCTGCAGGAGGCCCATTATAAATGTGCTTTGCTCTGGGGAGGGGCCATCCTCCTGGGGACAATAGAGAAACTGACCCTGCTATACATGGCTGGCCTTTCCCAAAGGCCCTGGAGCCCACAGAGGAACCCAGAAGTGGTGGACAGGGGCTCCTCTGGCCTCCAGGATGGCCTGCAGCAGGCCAGAGCATCCTGACTTTTCAGTCATTCCCAGGCTCCAGGACAACTCTCAGTATCCCACAGTCCTTCAGCTGTCTATGGGTCTCCGTCTTTCTTATCAGCCTTCCCATTTTCCAGATGGGAACACTGAGGCCCAGGAGGGTAGCAGCAATATCTCAGATCTGGCAGGAGGAGGGCAGGAGGCTGAGGCAAGCTTGGCTCCTGTCACCAGGCCATGTGGCTACCTTCCACTCGGCACACCTGGCTGAGGACTTGCCTGCGGCAGAAGAGATTCTGTCCTCTGAGGTAACCCAGGGGGTAGGGTGCAGGCGATGGTTAGATTGGAAAAATGTGGCAGGGAGGCGGTGGGGACTTGTCATTCCTTAGCTGTGTGATCTCAGGAAGTCACTTCCCACATCAAGGCCTCGGAAGCATGGTTTTTGTTTCCTATTTTACAGGTAAAATGAAGAAATCAGAACGATTGCTTAATAATAGTCTTTATGGCTCTAAAATTAAAAGACCTATTAATGTTTCCCTGAGTAGAGTTTCGTTACGGTCCCTCTGGGATTGTGAAGGTGTGGGTGTTCACCCCAGGTCCTGAAATCCAACTTTGTTGGGCCGGCCTTCTGGGCCCATTGGATCACCCACTCCTGTCTCTTGGGGGATCAAGGCTGTTCTCTGTAGCCCAAGGAGAGACCTGGTATCACTGGGGAGGCCAGCCCAGTGCAGCATCTGTGTCCCCCCAGCCACCTCTCTTGGAGGGCCCTGCAGCCACAGCTAGCTTGCTCTTCTGTCTCTTTTTGTTTCTTTCTCTTTCTTCCTTCCTCTTTTCCTTCCTCTCTCTCTTTCTTTCTTTCGCTCCTTCCTTCCTCTCTCTCCCTTTCTCTCTTTCTTTCTCTCTTTCTTTCTCTCCTTCCTTCCTCTCCCTTTTTCTTTCTTCTTTCTCTTTCTTTCTTTCTTTTCTTTCTCTCTCTCTCTCTTTTTCCTCCCTCCCTCCCTCCCTCCCTCTTTCTCCCTCACTCCTTCCCTCTTTCTCGCTCTCCCTCTCCCTCTCTCTCCCTTCCTCCCTCTAATCCTTCCTTCTGTTTTTCTTTCCCTTCCTTTTTTTTCCTTTCCTTCCCTCCCCCTCTCCTTCCTCTCTTCCTCCCTCCTTCCTTTTTTCCTCCTTTCCCTCCTTCTTTCCTTCCTTCCTTTCTCCTCCACCTCCCCCTGCTTCTGAAGGAGCTTGTAGAAATGCTTAAATTCATCCCCTTCAATTGTAAATGCCCTGCTGGGTCCCAGGACTGCAGCTTCAAGTGCAGAAGTGTGTCCTCTGGTGAGGGAGTGGAGAGAAGGGGTTGGTCTTCTGGAGTCTTTTTCTGGGTGTATCTGGGCAGGTTCAATACAAGTGAACTCCCTCTTTGTATCCCCTGAAGGATAAGGAAGAGAGACCAGGGTTGGCACAGGTGGTCGAGGATGCCTCCCAGGGGCCAGCTCCTCCACGCAGATCCTAGAGCTTCCCGGTGGGGAGGCTACAGCCTCTCCACCCAGCCACACTGCACAGATGTCCAGCTCCCCTGCTTATTGCATCCCAGGCACAACACCAGCACACTTGAACTCGGTTTGGAAATAAAATGCTTCAGCCCATCAATACTCTTCAAGAGCTCTTCAAAGATGTGATCAAAGGGTCTGCGGCCTGATCCGTGACGGGGCCCTTACACATCTGGGGAGGACCCCTCTGCTCGCGTGCTTTGACCCCTCCGTCTCCCTTGCCCCCAGAGCTGCCACCCAACAATTACTTATTACAATCGAGTGTTTTCAACTGTGCATGTGGGGGAGGGCATCAAAACAGAGGAGCTAAAAATAGGATCTCTTAGAGAAACCACTGTTAAGCCAGATTCTCCTAATCTGAGTTTAAAGAAAATAGACAAGGTTTGCATTTTTTCCAAACATAATGGTACACATAGATGACCAAGATGCATCCCTGGACAGGTTAACCCCGCCACCCTGGGCAGAGTGGCAAATGCATCAGCTCGGGCCTGGGGGTGGGCACCACCATGGAGGAGCTTCACTGGACCCAGAGGGGCTGGAGCAGGCTGCCCCGCCCCCACACATGTGCGCAAAGACAGGAACAGGCCAGCCCTGTAGCCACAGGGCTCCTCCCTCCCACGCCTGAATGCAAATGGAAGGTTTACCTTCCAGGCATCTCTTCCTTCCACGGCCTCCAGGCTTCTCTGAGATGGTCTAGGTGAGATCCCCTCCCAACCTGGCCCTGGCTGCGGTTCTCTCATTTTATTGTCCCTCTGCCCTGCAGATGGCTACTCACACTTCTGTGCCTTTGCACACTTGGAGCACCTTTCCAGCAATGCCCAATCACCATGCCCTCCTGCACTGCCTCCCCAGCTAAGCCTGCTTGCCTGGCATGTCCTCTGCTCTGCCTTGGTGTTTTCTTCTCCCAGAAGCATTTCTAAGCCCTTCTGTCTCACAGTTAGAGGACTGCATTCACTGGCCCCATAAGATACCCTTCGGATATATTCTTCTACCCTTGACCTTGACCGTGAGCTCTTTGGTAGGGACTGTGACTTGTTCATCTCTGAATCTGTCGGTGTAGAGACAGGCACAGATTAAGGCTCCATCTGTGTTTGCTCACAGCATTTATGGGCCACCGACTTATTCTTTGAGGGGGGGTTCCATGTTCCAGGTTCTTTGTCTCTGCAGTCTCTTGATTCCCCTGCAGCCAAGAGCTAACTGGGGGCTGCCAACTGGACTGTGCTTCCTAACAAGTGTTGAAGTGGGATCAGCAGCTCCAGGTCAGTCTTGCCTTGGTCTGGAATCCACTGGTGGGATCAGCAGCTCCCTAGCTGAGAGCACAGGGTGGCCCTGTCCTAGTCGGGCATCTCAGGAGAGGAGCATGACTGCAGTTGGAGGGGCCACGTTCCCGATTAACAGCGAGTAGTTCCCATGGCCAGGGTTTTTATCTGCAGAAACAAAATCTTGTGTGTGATTTTCTTCTTTGAGAAAGTGGATAAGAGCTGGTTGTCCTGTTTTTTCCCTTGGACAAACCATGCAAAAAACCCTAAACTCACAATGGAGCAACTTCCATTTCAGATCAGTTTCTCCTCCTCTAACATGGTCTATTTATTTTTATTGGTTTGTTTCTCATTAAATCCTTCAATTACTCTGCAGTGTAAAATGGTGAAATTATTGGCATGTGCCACCTTCATCATGTATCTGAGTTTGCTTATTACACTTGCAGAAAATGCCTGAATGGTATTTGGTTCTGTTGTGAATTGAGACAGAGTTAATAAATATTATTTGGTGTTTTTTTCCCTGAGAAGCACTGCTTTTCTTGATTGTTTTTTACAGTTGGATTGGGAATATTGATTTATTCACCACTGTTACAATAATTGTATACAAGGAACAAAAAATGCAGAGGTAACATTTCATCAGCTCCAGCAGATTAATTAGTTGTAGTAGATTAGGCACAGTGTTACAGGGAAGATTTGCATTTAGAGAAAGAAAAAGTTTCTTCTTTTTTTTATCTTAAAAAAGCCAAGAGAATTTAATAGAGATGTTTTACCATAAGCTGCTTCACTCATTAGTCAATCAGTCTTTCCAGATGAAGTCTCAAGGATAAGCATAAAAGAAACTATTGGATGAAATTATTGGGGGAAATGTCTAAGGAACATGGAGAGAGTAGAGTGATTCCCTCTTAAAGGAGAAGTTTAAGAAAATTAAGAGAATTTGAATATGAAGATGTTCAAACTAAAGTTTCTTCCATGGAATTCGTGAGGGCTTGCGCACTCAAGAACTATTGGGTCTCCTTTCGTATTTTTATAATCAAATCCTATGCATTGTGGTTTTGTTTGCATTTATTCTGTTACCAGAATGTAAAACAGCTTGAAGAGCAGAAGAGTCACTTTCTTTTTCAGTTGGACCACATGATGGGAAAATATTTAAGTCCCCTAAACACAAGTATTGTATAGTTTTTCTCGGGTAAGACCAGGAATGACTGAGCAACGTGCAGACGGCTAGGTGTCATTCATGTTTGCTGATCCAGGCTAATCCAACTAAACAAGAAATCAGACTTGGGATATTGAAAGAAACGCCACACCTCTTTCCTCCCCTGCCTCTAAACAGAAGGCACTGCTCTTTTCTCCGACCCCTTCAGGACCCCCAAGGGGCTGCACTGCCCAGTGTCAATGTTTGGCGGGATTTTTGTTGTTGTTGTTACTAACGGTTTGGGCTATTGCAGGATGCTTGAGAAGTTAAAAGCTGTTTTGGTTCTCATATACATGGAAAAGTGTTGCAAAGGTGACAATTGCAAAATTAGATGAGGGAAAAGCTCAGGGAATAAAAGCTAAAGTGAGGAAAAAGAGGCAGGAGGAGAAAATGGAAGAGGAGATAGGCCCAGACTGTGCAACTGCAGAGAGGAGAATATTCTTCTAGGGTCACCGGGAACCCGCAGACAGGGATCGAAGGCTTTCTTTGTGACTAGGCTGCTAGGTTCCAAGTGTGGAACCGGAGGGATCTACAGGCAAATTAGACCCAGTCCCAGCTCTCACGCTACAGACTCTGAGGGCACGGGCGTCTGCTGTGCTGCCCGCTGGAGGAGCGCTGGGCTGCCCAGGTTTGCTCGGCGGCATGTGGGAATCCAGGGTGGCTGACACTCAGCTACGATCTCCGGTCTCCACTCGTGGGGTGCACACTCCTGTCACTCTTTGTATGAGCTCATCTGGGAGTTCAAGCCCGGTGGGAAGCAGCGGGTGAATTTGGAATCATGAAGGAAGCCACTTATCAAATTGCATTGGTTATTTTAACCTGGCCCTCCAGCCTCGGTATTTCCCCCAAGATCAAGAAAACAACGTCTCAGTGTCTGACTTGTTTATTCTTCCTGTATGTATGTTAGTTTATTGTTTTTTTTTAATTTAGCCCCATGTTGAATATGTCGTGAGGATATTTTATTTTTTATTTTTTTACACTTATTTTATTTTTTACATATACCTTGATTTTTTCAACTTTATTGAGGTACACTCGACAAATACAATTGTATACATTTAAAGTGCGCAACACGATGGTTTGATATATGCATACGGGGTCAAAATCATGACACCAATCAAGTTAATTTGCACGGCCATCACCTCACCTAGTTGCTGTGTTGTTTTTTTTCTTATATCTTTTTTGGTGAGAATGTTTAGGATCTACTCTCTCAGCAAATTTTAAATGAACAATAGAGTATTATTATCTAGAGTTCCTTCCCATGTTGCTTATAAGATTTCCAGAACTTATTCATTTTATAAATAAACACTTTACCCTTTGACCAACACGTCCCGATTTCTTTTCTTTTCTTTCTTTTTTTTTTTTAGAGAGAGTCTCACTCTGTTGCACAGGCTGGAGTGCAGTGGCTTGATTTCAGCTCACTGCAACCTCTCTCTCCCAGGTTCAAGCAATTCTTGTGCCTCAGCCTCCCAAGTAGCTGGGACTACAGGCATGAGCCTCCAGGTCTGGCTAATTTTTTTTTTTTTCAGTAGGAAGGGGGTTTCACCGTGTTAGCCAGGATGGTTTCGATCTCCTGACCTCATGATCCACCCGCCTCGCCCTCTCAAAGTGTTGGGATTACAGGTGTGAGCCACTGCGCCGGGCCATTTTCCAATTTACCCCCATGCACAACCCTGGTCACCACCCTTCTAGTCTACACCCTGTTTCTGAGTTTACTTTTCTGCTTTTTGTTTTTAGATTGCGTGTATAAGTGGTAGCATAGGTTTTTTTTAAAGTAAGTTTGTGAAGAGCATATGGTTATATCTAGGCGAATTAATAGGGTGACTTTCTTCCTCATTGCCAAATTTCTGAAGAAACAGGTCCACAAATACATGAGATGTCCCCACTCTGCCTTTTCCCTGTCCACTGCAGACATTGCTAATTTCTAATTTGCTCTTCATTCTTGAGTTTTTCAGTCTTACTTTGTAGACAGTCATTATCATTGTAATCACAATCAGCAAGACAGGTGAAATCGGTTGGCATCCTGTTTTATTTTTAATTTTTATTTTTTATTGCAGATCCTCAAGGTATACAACATCACGTCTTGATACATCATAGTGAAATGAGTGCTTCAATCAAACAGATTAACACAGCCATCTTCTCACACAGTTACCTTTGGTGTGCGTGTGTGGTAAGAGAATCTAAAATCTAAAAACAAAATTTAGAGTTGGAAAGGTTATAAGCACATGTTGTAATGTTCTGTTCTGTGTTTGTGACCTTGGTAATGTTACCCTGAGAGTCTGGAGCTTCCTAGGGCTCTGCTAGGCCGCTGTACACCTGCTGGTGTCTTCAGGAAGGTCACCTGAGCTGCTGGGAATCTTGTTCTGATGTCCTAGAATGATGTCAAATGTGATTAAGGTCAGTCAGGATGGAAAGTGGCCATCCCAGCACATTTCAGGTGCTACTGGGAAAAGGACACATGGCCATCTACTGAGTAGCTCATTTTTTGTTTTGTTGTTTTTGGTTTTTTGAGATGGAGTTTCTCTCTTGTCACTCAGACTGGAGTGCAGTGGCACGACTTTGGGTCACTGCAACTTCCACCCCCTGGGTTCAAGCGATCCTCCTGCCTCAGCCTTCCCAAGTAGCTGAGATTACAGGCATGTGCCACCATGCCCAGGTAACTTTTGTAATTTTAGTAGCGACAGGGTTTTGCCATGTTGGCTAGGCTGGTCTTGAACTCCAAACCTCAGGTGATCCTCCCACCTCAGCCTCCCAAAATGCTGGGATTACAGGCGTGAGCCACTGCGCCCAGCCTGACTAGCCCATTTTGAAGACACCTGATGAGGAGAGAGAACCTTGATTCCTAAATGTGACCACTTGACACAGTACAGCTTCCACTTTGAACTAATAGGTCACTCCAAAGTTTTCTTCTAATTCTCAATTGTATAACTTACTCCAACTTTTTATTTTGAAAAATTTCAAACCCACAGGGAGCATTAAAGAATAGAACAGTGTACAGCCTTTTCTCTGTCTTCTATTTTGCCATGTGGCTCTGTATGTGTGCTTTCTGAACCATTTAAAGTAAGTGGCAAATATGTCACTTCACCACTAAAGACTTGACCTTACATCTCCTGACAGGAAGGACACTTTCCTTCATAAGCATAATACCATTATCTAACTCAAGAAATTTAACATTGGTATAATAGTATCTAAGATCCCGTTGATATTCAGCTTTCCCCAATTGTCCCACTAATGTGATTTGTAGCACCAACTATCCCCATATTTCATGAAGGATAACAGTGCATATCCTTGTTTTACAAATTTTAAAATTTTTAAAGAAATAAACATCTTGTTACATTTAATTATAAACTATAACTAGCTAATGTTTAATAGGTATTTCCAGGTTGGTTATCACTTAATGCTTAGATATGATGTGTTTGTCCTTCACTTTTCCCCTTGGAGACTACTTTGGGGCAGCTTTATGTCATAAGTGGGTTAAATCTCTTCTGCAAGCCTATTCACATGGTGCTATGGTTTAAATGTGTTTCCCAAAGTTTGTGGGTTGGGAACTCAATTGCCAATGCAACAGTATTGAGAGGTAATTAGGACATGAGGGCTCTGCTCTCATGAATGCGTTAGTGTTACTGAGGGAGGGGGTTAGTTATCAGGAGAGTGGGCTTGTTATTAAAGCAAGTTTGTCCACGTCTTGCTTCTTGCTCTCTCACATGCACCCTCTTGCTGCCCCACCTTCTACTGTGGGAAGATGCAGCATGAGGACCCATACCAGATGCCAGCACCATGCTCTTGAACTTCCCTGCCTCCAGAACTGTGAGCCAAATCAATTCCTGTTAATCGTAAATTACCCAGTCTGTGGTATTCTGTTATAGCAACATAAAACGGACTAAAACACATAGCCCCTATGGAGAAAAAGGGTCCAGTTGTCATACAAACTTGGGAAGATAGTTTGTTATACTTCCCTCTTGGAGATAGATACATTATCATATCAAAGTATTGAAAAGTGAGGCAGGAAAGAAACCTCTTGTACTC
This sequence comes from Pan troglodytes, assembly GCF_028858775.2. Taxonomy (NCBI): domain Eukaryota; kingdom Metazoa; phylum Chordata; class Mammalia; order Primates; family Hominidae; genus Pan; species Pan troglodytes. Next base: position 141,151,454 of record NC_072406.2, on the reverse strand, counting down.
TGTTCAGCTTGTCTTCCCACACTCATTCCATAATGGAACCCTTCACTTGGCAGTCACTCTAGTTCCAAGAGAACACAGTTGCTGAATGAATTAGTACCTTGTGCAGTGCAAAACTGAGGGTTATCTCAGAGCACTTTTCCATAACTTTGCTAGAATGATGCAACAGGAGGGCTAACATCTACAACTTTCCCTAGTTAACCCAAAGATCCCCATGGCTGGGACACTGTGGGCTCTCTTCAGGAATGGCTTTATTTTGGAACTGTATATATGCTCTGGAGTGTGGGGCATGCCTGGCCTGGGCTTGCAACCGAGTCATGGGGTGGGGGCTAGGTCATGGGAACACTGCAGCTGGAAGAGTTAGCCAAGGCAATCCGACCTTGGGTTTTGTGCTAATAAATGTTGTGAATTAATTCTTCTGCATGTGCCCAGAAGTTTTCACAATGGCCATGCAGAACAGAATACAAGATCAAACAAATTCCGCTGTGGAAAAAACAGACTCTATTTCACCAGGCAGATCTTTCCAGTGCATTTCATTTATTGATGCCAATTGACATCCTTCCTCTTCTGTCATATACTTGCATACATAAAATATTTGGAAATTCTCTATCATATATATAGATTCAATGTGTTAAAATACACAAAGGAATGTATCCTGCATAAAAACAAGCTGGTGGTCTATTCACTGTGCTCTCATTCAGAAGAGGAGCTTGAAGCAGAAGGAATGGAGCTTCCTTTCTAGAAAGGCCAGCTCTGCTAGACGGGCTGTGGTCAGGGTGGCCATTGATTGCACCATGGTCCAGAGCTAAAGATGCAGGCTTTGATGCCAGGCAGCCTCACCACTTGCTCACCATTGTGACCTTGAACAAGAAACTTGGCTTCTTAGAGGCTAAATTTATTCAAAACAAAGAACAATGGCCCGGCATGGCAGCTCACACCTGTAATTCCAGCACTTTGGGAGGCTGAAGTGGGTGGATTATGAGGTCAGGAGATGGAGACCATTCTGGCCAACATGGTGAAACCCCATCTCTACTAAAATACAAAAAATTAGCCAGGTGTGGTGGCATGCACCTGTAGTCCCAGCTACTCGGGAGGCTGAGGTAAGGGAATTACTTGAACATGGGAGGGAGAGGTTGCAGTGAGTCAAGACTGTGCCACTGCACTCCAACGTGGTGACAGAGTGAGAATCCGTTTCAAAAAAAAAAAAAAAAAGAAAGAAAAGAATAACACTATCTCAGCATGTTGCTAAAATTTAGGCATATATGCAATGATCTTAGCATTGCAGCTGGCTGCCAAGGCCTTAATTCATAGCTGCCACACACCCAGGCTGGTGGTCAGAGTAATCTGGCCAGGATGTTGCAGGCCTGGGTTATGGTGGAGGGTCCCTTGCTGATCACTGATCATGCTTCTCTCTGGGTTCAGTGCCCTTCTGAGTTGCTAAGGGCCCTCTTGGCATTGTTATTCTACACAATTCTATGAAAAATGGCTTGAGGACAATGTCGACTCTTGTGTGCATTGGTTTTCATGTGAGAACACCGGCAATGATTCTGTGCACGTGGACACTTCAACTGCCACTGATCAGCCCAGCTCAGGTCACGGCTGATGGCTGGCAGGGCAGGGCCTGCCTAGTGTTGTGGCTGCACTCCCGACACATTCAGTTTCCCTCAGGAAGTTTTGAACCATCTCAGAGCTTAACAGTTTTTGGATTTAGAGCTTTCTTCTGGACAATGGAATGAAGAATGCCCAAACATCTTTCCTATGCTTTGGGTAAAATGAACAGATGCTGATTAAAGCATTCTTTGCTGACATGAAGAGTCACTTGCATACACCATGTACCTCTCTGCAGAGCCAAATAAAATAATTCCAGATCTCCCTCATGCAGAAGAGAATGTTCACTGTCTTCCTTTAGGAAAAGACCTCTGGAAAGCATTGCCTCTCTCCCCACTTCAGCCACAGGGTGCATCCTCATGTGAGGCTGCCTGTAGGATGCTACCACAATGTCCTGCCCAACACAGCAGCTTCCCAATCATCTTTGACAACTCGGTCAGTAAATCAGTGGTCATCAATAGTCATCCAGTCCTCCATGGATTGGGTATCTTGATCTAGACCTTGTGGGGGTGGTGTTGGTTTCTTAATGTAAACATTGTAGGGCTCTCTGCTGGGTGCTGTGGTGAGGAATGGGTGAGATCTTGACTACATCTCTATTGTTTGTCGACCATTATCTGTGACAACAAGCCAGGAAGGGTAGGGTCTTTGTAGCTACATAGCCCAGAGCTTCAATCCTGACTGCAGCCATTTGGTAGCTTTGATTTTTTGCTAAAATTTTTCTTCTGCAATTCTCGGTGTTCTCATGTGTTAAATGGGAAGAAACCAATTCTTGCAAAACTACGATTGGTTTAAGTGAAATTATGTGAAGTTCTTGGCTATTACTTGCTGCTCAGCACATGTTTATTGCCTTCCTGTAGCTCAAATGCTCATGGATTAGAGGAAGCCAATGTGAGAGGACATTCTTCCCATGAATGAGTCATGGACCCCACAGCCCTAGGGCTGGCTGACACCTCTGGCAGAGGGCACAGAGCCTCAACCCTGGCTAGAAAGCCCAGCCCTGGTGCCTGCCCTCTCATCAGGATTGGCCCATGCACAGTGACTCTGAGAAACCACTGTCTCCCTGTGGGCTGAGCACATTGTCTTCACTTCTTATTTGCAGAGGGGACACTGCCAATCTCTGTCCCTGGGATTCCTAGATGGCCCCCCACTTCCCAGGATGATTTGGGAGCCCTTCTGCTCAGTGGGGGAAGGAGTAGAAGGAGGCGTCCTCTCATTACTCCTCAGTTTCACAGAAGGGTCTGGAGTGCTCTGTTAGTCTGTTTTGTGTTGCTACAAAGGAATACCTGAGTCTGGGCAATTTATGGAGAAAAGAGGTTTATTTGGACTCCTGGTTCTGCAGGCTATACAGGAAGCATGGCACCAGCATCTGCCTCTGGAGAAGCCTCAGGAAGTTTCCACTCATGGGAGAAGGCAAAGTGGGAGAAGGTGTCACGTGGCAAGAGAGGAGCAAGAGAGATGCCAAGCTCTTTTCAACAACTGGCTCTCACATGAACTAATAGAGCAAGAACTAACTCATTCCCAAGGAGAGGGCACCAAACCCTTCATGAGGGATCCACCCTCATGACCCAAACACCTCCCCTTAGGCCCCACCTCCAACACTGGGGATCACTTTCAACATGAGATTTGGAGAGGACAAATATTTAAACCATATCAAGTGCTTGAGTCCACGACTCAGCCAGGGGCTCTGTGGGCACAGGCAGGAAGAAGGGATAGGCATGAATCTGGGGAGCCCCTTACCCACAGCCCCAGTGCAGCCAGGCTGGAGCCTGCATGGGGCCTGTCTAGCTGGGGCTGTGCAGTTTTGGGAAGCTGCTGTAAGGGGCCCACCCCAGAAAGGGATTTAAATTCAAATTTCCTGCCAGGTTTTGAAGCACTGGTTAATTTCCTTTCCTTGCTATTTGGTACTAAATTCAGAGTCTTTGTGAGCATGAGGTGTGCATGGATGTTGTCGAGGATTCAGCGATCGATGATCTAATGGGGAACTTCACAGCATATTTCTGATGAAGTAAAACCCATTTTGACAGAGCCAGATGGGGACTGGAGGGAGGAAGCTTGGAGAATACATTCTGGTAGAATCACATTCTGCCTCTAATTGATCTTCTGCTTTGTCAAGGAAGGAAATTAACATCCTGTATGTGGTTTTCCTAAGAAAACCCATGATTTCCCACTCAGATGCTGTGTGTGCAGATCAGCAGACTCTGGCCTTGCACTCAGTGAAGGACCCACTGACATTTCATGGAAGTGGATTTCCAAATGAACACCTGTACCTGTAGGGCTGCCCTGGAGGTGTTAGGAATGCAGCCTCCCAAGTCTCTGGCCTCCCTTTTGCTCAGCGAGGCCAGTTTGTTCTGGAGAGTGGGGCTTTTCTCACTGCCAGCCCAGGAGCCCCCAGCAAGGTGGACAAAGGGGAAGACCTCTGGACAGCAAGGAGACTGAAGCCACAGGCTCGATTTGGGCCTGTAGAATCCGCAGCACCACCCTAGTCCTGGGGCCCTCCACTATGCATAAACACAAGTGAATTGTTTAAAAATATATATGTGTGCTGAAATTAAGCTGTATATTTTCTGATAGAAGCTTCTAGACCAGTCCTCGTGTGTGTGTTTGTGCATGTGTGTGCACACGCATGTACACATATTCGCTGCAGCTTTTCTGAGCATATGGTCCATGCACCTGTTTGCTGACCTGTGCTGTGAAGATGGGGCCTGGGGGCTCTGGGGAAGGGGACGCTGACACAGAACTTGCTGTAACTCTGGATAAGGAGATTAAAAGCTCTCCAGCCCATCCCCAGGCAGGGGCTAAATACACTTCTGATAAGTAATGTTACCCAAGGCCCTGATGACGGCAGTAGGTGGCCAAGCATCCTTGCTGCTGTGGGAGAAGATCGACCCGGGCTGCTGACGCTTGGAACCCCTGTCCTGAACAGTGTGTGCTTGTTCTTTGCAGTGGTCCTGAGAGGGTTGTCATCAGCCTCAATTTTCAGATACAGAGGCTGGAGGGGCACAGAGCTGGGTGGGAGCATGGCCCTGAGTCACACAGCCCACCCCACCTCTCTGAGCCTTCCTTTTCCCACCTGTGAAATGGAGATAAAGCAAGACCCCCTCCACATCACGGGGTTATTGGGGTGAAATTGGACCTAGGGCAGAGCCCACAGTATATGCACATGAGTTGTTCTTGCTTTTGTCTTTGGGAAGGTTGCTAGACAATTTGACAGAAGAGCCAGTGTCAGTTCATGTGACTCGATTCAAGGTCATCATGTTCTGACATAGCCACACGTAGCACTGAGGACTGGAGGGAGAAGTGGCAGGTGAGGGAGAAGATGCTGAGGGCTTCCTAGGTGCCCAGAAAGAGCCAGACTCAATGAACACACCCTGCTCAGTCTGCCTGGCTCAACCTGGGCATCCAGAGCCACCCTCTGGGAAGGCAGCCGAGGATCCCAGGTGCCTGCTGTTTCTGTTGTGTGGTTGGTGGCCTCCGTGGGGCTGCCGGGCATGACACCCAGCATCAAGGGGTCAGGGCTGAGGCAGAGACCAGGGCACGAGGAGGTGTCATCAATCCCAGCCTTTCTCGGGAAGCTCCTCTTTACTCACTCTTCCTTGCAATTGCAGTTTAGCAAAAGGCAAGGCTCTCTTGTCCAACAGATGAGAAACCACAGGTGCTGGAGGAGCGAGAGGCCCTGCAGGGCACAGCCAGCCTGGCAGCCTCTGTCTGGAAGCCTCTGTAGTTTGGAAGAGTCAAGGCTCTAGCGAGACTTGCAGGCAGTACCCCCCCAACTCCTCCAGGTCACAGGAGCAGCCCGGCCGCAGAGCGAGGCACCCCCTGGCCCGCGGAAGGCCTGCAGTGACTGAGTGACACCAGGCCTGCACCATGGCTGTGTCCATCTGTCCGTCTCCTGTGCTGCAGGACTCAGGTGCCTTTGGAATCTGATTTGCTAATAGCTTCAAGCTTCCCTTTCTTGCTGATAGATGGAAAAATGGGGCCTTAAAAGATATTTACATCTACAGGAAGAATCTGAGGGAAACAAAATGGGTCGGGGAGAGGATAAACAGGAACCAGCAAATCCTACATTTCATGTAACAGTCGTGAAAAGGGAGTTAAGAACGTAGGAATTTTGGACAGCTGTGCCGGGGAGAAGTGTAAGTTCAGCAGAACCCAGCAATGCTGCTGCGGAGTAGTTTTAAATGTCTTTTCCCTCATAACTAGATTATTCAGTACAATGTCATTTGCCGCCACTGACATTTTCTTTAAAGTCATAAAGGCCTGCATGGTAATAAAAGGGCTCAGAATAAAATTAGGAATATCATGTATAAATTATCTTTCACCTTAGCTTCATTTGGACTGTGACTTTTTAGACCTGATCAATTTTCATGAAACTATCCACATAAAACTGTGAAAAAATATTTGATCCCTGGCTCTCGTAAAGGTAGCGGGAACAGGCAGCGACTTTACCTCCACTTAATGGTGCTGTTGGTGCCAGTCTCTGTGGGCAACACGGGGAAGCAGGGGATCATTTGGAAATGTAATGTAATTTCCCAGAGCATTGTTAGGGAAAACATCTCTGCTGGTGTGCATATTTTACAGAAGTGCTGTGGAGTCAAGGACAGTCAGCAACTCACTAAATTTTCTGCTTAGTTGGAAAGGCATTCACTCACACAACGTGAGCATTTTTCCCGCTTTGCAAGAGGAAATTGATTGGGTGCAGTTGTCACATTTTTTCTTCTTAGATGATTTGCATCGGGCTTCCCTGTAAATGTGGAAGGCAGCACTCCCATCCCATCAGCGTGGGCCTGGGGAGGAGCTGGGAAGCAGGGCCAGAAGCTCCTCACAGCTACCTGGGGGAGTGGGGCAGGGCCTGGGCCGGCCCTGTGTGAACAGGTAGAGAATGCAGCGGCCATGCATGAGGGACTGGGAACCTCCAGTGGGCTCCTGAGGCCATCTCAGTTCCTATAGCAAAGTTGGCTAAAGTGCCTCTTCAACTCTGGTTGAAAATACCAGCTTAGAAAAACCTCCAGCCAGGGAGGAAGTGCTCCTGAGCCCACAGAGAGGAGCTTGTTTGATGATTAATTCCTTGATTTCTGGAAGGTGACTTGGCCCTTCCAGGACTCTTTCTTAGTGCTCCAGAAGTGGGTAAGTCCTCTGTCTCATTCCAGAGCTTCCTCCTGCACATGGGGGACTTTACAGTGCTGGGGACCCCGGTAGTAAAATCCCTGCAGCTCCCCGACCTTCCACCCCTGAAGGCTGCAGCCTGCACACGGCAGTGGTACCTGACCTGGTAGATCTCACTCATTCCCTCCCCAGATAAGATGGTGACTGGAGCCAGTGGAGTCTGAGGTCAGCAGGTATGAAGAGGACGGAATATAAGCCTTTACTTCCCTCGTAATCCGGACATTACGTTTATAGACCTTTCCTCTAGACGGTTCCCAAAGGGCATTTGCAAATTTAACAAACTGTGGCCGAGAAGTCCAGCAACCTCTCAGACGAACAATTGTAACTGCTGAACCATGTAACCTCCCAAGCCCCTGCATAAGACGCTGAAGTCCGAGTTCAATGTGGGGTCTCCCATCAGCCAGCGGCATCTGGCACTCACTGGTGTTCTTCCCAAAAGACCAGCCTGAGCCTGCTGCAGGTGCAGCCTTGCTGCTGTCACCAGTCAGCCCCTTTGCCTGCTATGGAGCCACTGTCCTGCTATCTGTAGTGTGAAAGCAGAGTGGAGTCCACCCGCTCCAGACAGCTCAGCCATGTGTCCACCCTCCCTGGGCATGGGTGCTCTCCTCTGTGCCCATGTCTCTCCTGTGGTACCCATCCAGCCCGATTCCAGTGTGCCACCTCACTGCAGAGTGTGGGCGGGTACCATGTTCCTCTGTGGCTACGAACATCGCTTAACATGATGGGCGACCCCCTCCCCTAACTGGAACTAGCCTGTAGGGTGACATGTGTTCACCTGCCCTAACAAGACAGGCAGCATTGGAAGAACTTTCCAGGCTTGAATGCCGTGCGAGCCATGCTCAGAGTGCAGGAGGAAGGGGGTGGCTGGAAGACTACTGGTGACTGTCCTCAGCACCCTGTCTCTCCAAGTCTGCTTGGATCATTTGTGGCTGGGTGTTTTCTGTGGGACTCCCCCACTGAATCAACAGAACTCCGGTGGGGGCTCTTCATCAAAAGATACCGGAGTGCAGAAACCAGCAGCTTACCCCACCCTTAGGTGGCCAGAGGACACCCACAGGCCTCACTCCAATCCACAGGGTGGAGATGGGCCCCGGGCATCCCCTGCCCCTTCCCTGCTGTTCTTTGGGGCTGAGATGCCATCGCCTCTACCTGACTTGTCTCAGCTTATACAAGGCCCTGCAGAACACTCAGGCCCTGCCCCCTGGGCAGCTGACACCCCATCACTGGAAGGTCCCTACAGAAGAGCTGGCATACACTGAGCAGAAAAACCAACACGTATCACGGAAGGGGTCAGTCCCTGGGCCAAAAGCCTAGAGGAAAGTGAGATGCAGCCTCCAGGCCTGGACCATGCTAGGGCTGGGAGTCTTTCCTCCAGGCATGTCCCAAGCCGGATGGCTCATCCCCAAGGAGCTCCCAGACACAGGCCTCTGAAGGCGCCCCAGGGTTGGCTGCACAGCTCTCCTCTAGCACAGACCTGCAGCCTGGCAGAAGGTTGGCTGGGGGCTGGGGACTGGGAGCTGGCAGCTGGCTGGGCCCTGAATCCTTAAAACCCTATTTTGTCCTGGTAACAGTGAAGGAAACTGAGGGGCCAGAGGGGGTGTGGTTTCCAAGGACCTGGAGCTTCCAGGGCGGGAAGGGCAGCAAGGAGTTTGGAGTTCAATGTGTTTCTCAAGGCAGGAGCCCACATGGAGTGTGGGGAGGGGCCACCACCCCATAGCCAGAAACGCCCATGGCGCATTCACCCTTCCAATGGAGTCTTCTGGAATCCCACCAGCAAGGCAGGCCTGCTCTCTGTGGGGGCTTCCTCTCATCCAGCTGTGCTGTACAGCTCCTGTGAGATGGGGGCCCGGCAGATGCAGTTACGGGAATTCAACCAGGCCTCCATGCGTCCCACCTTCGTCTCTGATCACATGACTAAGATCCAAGGCCTCCATCTCCTTACCCACAAAATGGAAAGACAGTTTTTCCTGGGACCTTGCATGAATCAACAGCACAGGCAACGGGTTGGGGGTCATCATAGCAACAATTTCCTGGGCCTGCTCGCTGGGTCACTCAGGCAGGTCACTGACTAATTCATTGCAACTTCCCATTTGACAAACGAATCTGACCATTGCTGCCCAGTGGGGACAGGGACCACACTGGGGCACCCCTGTCCTGGTGGGACAGGTGCAGGGACGGCTGGGCGTTGGCCACCATGCTGGACGGTGCCTAACAGAAGTCTGCAGATGGCTTCAGCTGGATGCAGGCTCTTGGAATGCCAGAGGGTGCAAGCAACCTGGGTGGTGGTTTACTTTCTGGATTTAATTGTCCTTGAAATTGTTACATTCTGGGGAGGCATTTCTCTAGAGTTGGGTTGTCCTTGAAAGGGGACCCCACAACTCCACATCTCTGTAATTAATAAAAGATGCAGCCCCCCTGCAGAAATCCCTGTGCCTCCACGCACTGCAGACCCATCCATTAAGTCTTATAAGAGAGAGGAAGCTGTCAGCTTAGACGCTGCCTCCTCCTGGCTCTGAGTTCTTTCTTCTCTCCCCAGTGATTGGTCAAGCCTCCAGGAGCCCAGGTGAGCTGGCCGGGGCGCACTGTCCCCCGTGGGCCCACAGTAGCCTGTGGATGTCCTTTGCTCCAAAGCCAGGTCAAGTCCACTGCCTTTGCCACCCACTGCAGCCCACCGCCCTGTGGCCATTCCTGCCCATCCCAGGCTGCAGGACTTCTCAGAAGCCTACTGCAGATACACAGGAGGATTCCCCTGCTCAGTGTAGGCCAACTCTTCTGTGGGGACCCCACAATAAGCTCAGGGTTGTCAGCTCTGCCAGGGTGGCCTGAGTGTTCTTCAGGGCCTTGTGTAGGCTGAGACAATGAATGCCAGATTGTCATCTTTGTCATTGGTGTACAGGGCTCTGGACACAGTGAATCTAACTGTGCTTCTGACACTCACACACTGAAACCTCTGTGCTCCTGACACTCACACACTGAAACCTCTGTGCTCCTGCTTTGCCTGGGCTCCATCTTCTCCAAGCAGGAAGCCTGAGGCTGGGTGCCCTGGACTCTGGGGCCCTCTAGTTAGGAGGCCAGACCAGTAGGCCAGGGCCTGAGGGCTTGAGTGGATGATGAGGAGTGTGCCTGGGGATGCAAGCTCACCTCCTGCTCCAGCGGGGCCTGGGGACTCTGTGCTCTCTGGCAATGGCGGCTTCTCTTGCTGCTAATTCCACTGGAAGCTCCCAGCCAGCTGCCCCATCTCCATGCCTGCCTTGTCTGTTCATTCCTTTGTTTGCTCAGACACAGCCTGTCCCTATGTATCAGTGAAGACGGACCAGGCCCTTTCAGGGGTCTGGATGGTAGGACAGCTTCAAGGGGACTCTGCCTGCGTGCAGATGGGGTCCACATCCAAGACATGGTGGGGTCGGTGTGTGGTGGGCTGGTCAAGGAGGAGTTACGTGGAAGCAGGGACCTGAAGCTGCATAGGGTTGGCCTGGCAGGTTGGGGGTGGGTGAGGATGGCATGGTCAGGATACAGGGAGAGTGATCTGGCAGAGTCTCTAGACATCTAAGGAAAGAAAATACAGCAGGCCTAGGGAGCTGCAAGGGGGTCAGAGGTGGGAGCTGCAAGGGGGTCAGAGGTGGGACCTGGCACAGCAGGGAGTGGAGACTGAGGAGGTGGAAACAGCAGACCCTGGTCCAGGGAGGGCTTTCTGGTGAGGTAAAGAGGTTGGCTTTTGTCCATGGAACGTGGGCTCCCTCCAGCATCTTCCTTGGATTTTCTTCCTTTCCTTCTTGAGTCCTGCAGCTACAGACTCCTCCACTAGGCCCTGCCCTCCTGTCCTGACCAGCAGAAGACTCTCTCCTTCTCCCCACAGGCCTATGGCATTAAGAACCACGGTGGGAGACCTCGAGTCGCCCACTCTTGGCAGTCAACTTCCCACAGCCCTCGGCCCCTCCACACTGTGCCTTCTGCCTGGGGCTGGGAGCGATTGACTCTGCTGGTTCTGCTCGGGTGCAGTGTCTGTCCTGGACTTTGCCTCCACCTATTTCCCATCATCATCCAGAGAGGGCCACCCATTCAGCATCCTCTAAGTGCATGTGAAGTCTGATAAGCTGTGTATGGAATGTGCTGGAAACAGATAGTGACAAATCCTGCTGCAGATCATAAATATTCGACTTGGTGCTTTTGAAAAATGCAGACGTCCTGGACACATCCTGGACTCCAGGCTGAGATTTAAGGCTGTTTTGTGAGAGAATCATGCCAACTTAGTTTAGAAAAAGTTTCCATTGTTGTCACCCAACTACCTATCTTTTTTTCTTTCTCTTTCTTTCTCTTTCTTTCTTTCTTTCTTTTTCTTTCCTTCCTTCCTTCTTTCCTTCCTTCCTTCCTTCCTTCCTTCCTTCCTTCCTTCCTTTCTTTCTTTCTTTCTTTCTTTCTTTCTTTCTTTCTTTCTTTCTTTCTTTCTTCTTTCTTTCTTTTTTTTTTTTTGAGACAGAATCTGGCTCTGTCACCAGGCTGGAGTGCAGTGGCATGATCTTGGCTCACTGCAACCTCTGCCTCCCAGGTTCAAGCGATTCTCCTCCTACCTCAGCCTCCCAGGTAGCTGGGACTACAGGCACATGACACTATGCCCAGCTAATTTTTGTATTTTTAGTAGAGATGGGGGTTTCACCATGTTGGCCAGGATAGTCTCGATCTCTTGACCTCGTGATCCGCCTGCCTCAGCCTCCCAAAGTGCTGTGATTACAGGCGTGAGCCACTGTGCCTGGCCCCAACTATTTCTTTGAAACAGGATAATTCCTTTAGGGTAGGAGGAACCATGTATGAGCAAATACGGTAATGTTGATTTCTCCCTAGTGCTTAGACTCTAAATGCCAGCCATTGACCAGTGATTTTTCTGGGAGACATAGTGACATCATCAATGATGATGGTGTTATAGCAAAGAAATAAAAGCCATGTTAATTTCAAGGTCCATTAAAACTCCAGTTTAAAAAAAAATCAATATTTCCTGAACATAAATGGGAAAAAATTGGTAGAAGACGAAATTCTATTTCAAGCTTTTAAGTCTATGACCAGCAAGGGATGAAAATATTGGGGAAAAAAAACTTGGAGTATTTGATCATCTCCCACAGAAATGCTATGTACAAGTGCAGGTTATTTAAGATAATTGTTTGTAGAAGCAAATTGATGTCACGGGGATTGGATTTTGATGGAAAGTCAACTTTTGCCAGTGGAAATGTCTAATATTATAGAAACTGTAAGCAAATTAGGAGACATTATCTCTGCCGGCTTAACCTGTTCTTTAGAGAGGAGAAAATGGTCTTCTGACCAAGTACCTTGTTTGAGCTTTGCTGTTCTTCCCACAGCAGTCAAATAACACCGTCTTCAGTGGATAGGAAAATCAATGAGGGACCAGAAAAAAGAGGTTGGTGTCCTAGAGGATTTAATCTTTATAGATGAAAACTGTTGTAAAACTCTTCTGAACTGTTTGAAAAGTATGTTATTGCATCCCTTGGTTGGTTATTGGAGGTTTTCCTTGTGTGACACCAGTATGAGGCTGTGGACAGGATTGTGCATTATTTTCGTGGGGGGACAGAGCACTTAGGTCTGGATTGGTTCACACACATGCACAGGAGACATGCCATGTACAACTCTGGGCAGGTCAGCCATCTCCAGAAAGCCATTGGACCCACTGATAAGCTGAGTCTTTCCGTTACGGAGGCAGCCCAGCCTGAACCCCCAGAGACCAGGTAAGAACTCAGTCCAGACTCAGCCATGTGTTAGTGTTGGCAAACAAAGGAAATATTAACTTCTCTGTACTGTCCACAACTAAGAGTTAAGAGTTGGGACTCAAAATCCTTCCTTAAAAAAAAAATAAAATAAAAAATAAATTAAAAAAAAACTCTTTTGCATCATCCAGATTTTCTTCCCTTGTGAAATGGAAGCAGACATAGCTTACTCAAATAAATCTAAAAGCCCACATAGGTATTTAGCAATTTAGATAATTAATGTGCAATCTTAAAGTGATTCTTAAAGTATGTCCCAGCAGTGGTCACATTGTGCCAGTGGAATGAAGAGAGAGCAGTGCCAAGCAAGGTTGACTTCATCCTTGTTGGTCACATGGGGCTTGGGCTGCTTAGGCATGGGCTTGTTGAACCCTTGTAGTGTTCAGACATCAAAAGCCCTTTCTGGTGTCTGAGTTTGCAGCTGACTCTAGGAGTCTCCATCCTCTGATAGGGGACCTGCTGTGAGAAACTGGTCTGCTTTCAACAAACGATCCTACCACTTCTGAGACTAGACCTTTCCTTTGTCTAAAGAGATGCAGCTTCAAGCAATTTGCCCCCAGAAGACTGAACCACCAATTTCAGGTCAATCTGGGGGGCAGGCATTGCCATGTCTGTTGAGTACCTTTTCCTTCCTTCGTTTTGGCACACATCTTGTTATCACATGCTGTGGGAAGTCCTTCCAGGACCTAACAGATTCAGGCTGAGTTGCCCAGGTAGTTACTCAGGCTTAGGGAGGCCTGGCTTCACTGGCTGCTCTTGTCTTTCTTGAGAAAAGCACCTCTGCTGAGATGGGAATTCCTTCTGCAGCTATTGGTGAGCCCTGACTTTCTTGTCTCTTAAAGAGATGCCAGGTCCAGACCCTCAGTCATGACTGACATGTGATCTGGTAGAAATGGGCTCGTTCTCTGTCTTTGAATCTCCTGCCTTTTCTGCCTGTATCAGTTTGGCTTTCCTTTTCCACTGATCATTCCCATCTCCAAGTCCCAAGGCAGATGCTTGATTCCTCTGCGTCTGTTTCAGTTGTTATTGCCTCTTTAAATAACATTAGCATAGGTCAGAACTCGAAACCTTTCGCGAGTCGCCCACACATCTTTTCAATCAGAAGACTTTGATTTGGTTTTCTTTGGAATTTTGTGTTTGTCACCAACAGTTTCAACAGCCGAATGTCCAAGGCGAGGCTGGGCTGTGTCAGCCCTGGTGCTGGGGATGGTTGCCGACAACAGGCAAGAGACAGACAAGCCTAATTGACCCAATCCCTCTCCAGCTCCTCCACCACCAAGGGAAGAGAAATCTCCCCACTTTCTTATGTTTTGTGAAAGGCTTGCCTTGGAAATTCTGGGAGAGGGAAATTTTAGCAATGCTTATGTTTTGAAGAGCAGATGTTTTTGAACAATTCCCTCCAAATGGTAATCCTGAACTTTGATAATTAGGTGCAGATGATAAAATTTGATATAAGAAACCTGTATATTTTGCTATCCTTGGATTTCGGTGAGGCCTAATCCTTGCATTTCTCTACCAGGTTGTCTCTGAAGTCGCTGGAACAACAGAGGCAACAGAGAAGAGAATAAAGATAAAAAGAAAAGGTCAATTTCAAAGCTGTTCTATGTCTGTGTCTATGGAACACAAACCAAAGTTTGGAGAGAAAATAAGGAGTGTGTGTGGGTGTGGACGGGATTTTCTTAATCTGGGAAACTGGTTCAAGCCCATGAAACATTTCATCAAATGTTAATGTGAAGCCGACGTGCTCATCAATATTTATGAGCGGTTCTCTGACCAAATCCTCCCAACTGGGTGTGGGTCCCTCTCCTCTCTCCCTTCCCTCACCGGTGCAGTCTAATACAGCAAAGGAAAACAGTGGAGCCAAGTAATACAGGATGACTTAGACGTGTTCTTTTTCCTCTGTAAACATGCTATCTTCATTTTAGCTATTTATTTTTCACTTGAAAGATTTGCATTCCCCCCAAAACCTGGAAACACTTAGCAAGTATTTACAATACGTGTTACAGCCCATCCATGTTCTCTATCCCCCAAGCGAATGAAGTTCAGAAGAAGGAAATTCGGAAGAGACAGAGACTGCTGTGTTCCACGCACCTTCTCTAATGTCACAACCACCCTGAGAGGTGGGTAGGATGATGACAGTCGTCCTTTTCTAAACATGGAGGTGCAGGTTTTGAGAGCAGCAGTAATTCTTGTAGTAACTGGCAGAGCCAGATCTGGACTTGGGTTGGAAGCTATCAGAGCCCTATTTAACCCCAGACCTGCCAGTTCACAGTAGGATTGTGCTGATCTTGGGTGGCTCAGCCTGCCTGACTGCAGAGAACCCACTTCCTCTCTATTCTAGTCTATAGTGGCTAGAAACCTCCTGGAGACCAGTGGGAGTTTCTCACACTGCCCAGAATAAAGGGGGTTATTTAGGCATCTTCCCTGGAGATCTTATGTCCCCAGAGAGCAGCGTGGAGTTGGGTCTGAGAGGTAACTATGCCTGGATATTTTCTCTTTCCCAACACCGAGGAGGCACTTGGAAAATGTTAGCTGCCTGGATAAGGGCCATGGAGAGGAGCAAAGTGGAAGCAGGACCCCCACCCCAGCCCCAACCTCCTGTCCCTCCCAGTGACAGTGCTGAGGCAGGGCCCAGAGCACCTACAGCTCAGGTGCCCTGAGTGAATGATTCCTTGCACATGAGCAGGAGTCAGATGTCTGTGTTGTCCTGAGTATGTCCCCAGGAGTGAACTGCTGCCTTGGAAGTCAGTGCCTGCACCTTGTTTTACACCATCTCTGTGATCCCAGAACTTCTGAACTTGATTTTATAAACCTGGTAGAGGAGGAGGGAAGCACAGCCAAACCTGAGGCTCATTACTCATAAAAACTAATTTTTAAATACACAATTCTAGCATAAATTTACATATAAAGAAGGATCTTGGTTGGAAAAAAAATCCTGTTATCATAACATTGTGGTTGTCATACAAAACCACAGGAGGCACATATGCAAAAGTTATGGTTGCTCAGCAACCCTAATTGCCCAGTTTAATGCCTAAGCAGATAGACTGATGGTTGGAATAAAGTGTGGGGAAGATCCCACGTCTCCTACCAACAGAGTGGTTAGGTGATCGCTCAGCCCTCCCAGACAACACACACAAGGAGGATAATTATTAAATGGATGAAAATATATTCTGAGCTCTCTAACTCTGCACTGCGCTTGTGGCAGTTATTTGTGCCCTAAATAAGGATGTTTCCATCTTGCCTATCCTTGTTATGATACATGTGAACTCAGAATCATCAGCACACACAGTGCTTGTATAGCCCTAAGTGCGGGGCGCCGGACAGGGGGCTGCGACTCACTGGCAGCCACTGTGGTGTGCACTGTCATGTCTCTGGCCGGAGGGCCGAGAAGGTCTCCCTGACAAGGTTACTGGGATGAGACTAGGAGAATGGCCGTCATTATCTTTTGCGGACAAGCTCTGGGAAGCAGGGATCAGCAAAACTAGCAATTGATACCAGGAGAAAAAAAATGAGGAAACTCAGTATTTACCCATCAGTCCTCCCCACATGCCTCTCATTCAAAGTTCTTCAGGCGTTCCTTAAGCCTTGGAGATAAAATCTGAACAACACTCAATACTTTGACCGTCTATTCCTGAAAGGACACTGTAGGTGAGGAGTGGCACAGGTTTATGACTGCACTTTTCCTCATGGACTTGATAAACTGCCTCTGCTCTCCTGCTATGTGTGATCTCCTGGGACAATGTCCAAATAACCCCTTCATTACAGGGAAGTGTGAGAAGCTGCTGCTGGCCTCCAGGACATTTCCAGTCCCCATGCACTGGACGGGAGACAGAGCAGATGAGTCCCCTGCACTTCAGGTGGGCAAAGCCACCTAAGATCAGCACGGTCTTGCCAGGAACTAGCTGGAGGCCTGAGGTTAAGGGTAGGGCTCTGACGTACCTCCAATCCAAGTTGAGCTCTGACTCTGCTAGTTAGTAGAAGAGTTGCTGATACTCTTGGAAGATGCTCTTCCTTATCTATATTTAAACATCTCCTACTACAGATCAAGCATAAAAGATGAAGAATGGGGGAAAAAATAGAGAAATGTAAAGAAAAGTCTTGCTTCAGTGTGCTTATATACAAACTAACACACATTCTTAACTTCACCGGTAAAGAAGATGATAATGTTTCATTTCTAATTCCATCCTTGGATTTCTGCAGGGTTTCCCCAAAAGAAGTGCCGCAAAAGACAGATGGCTTCATCTTGGGGAGTATTGATCAGTGGCTGCACCGCTCTCTGTCTTTCTTGTGGCCGGCCCTTGTGACCAGGTGGTGTGGTTTGTGTTTATTATGACATTTACTCACTTCCATCTTCTTTTGTGGTAGAAGATATTTCCCACTGGGGAGGGAAGGCAACCGAGGGCTTTTTCTCATCCTGAATGCGGCTGAGATAGAAGAAATGGGATAAGACGTGCAATTCGATTCACCGCGGTGCAAAGTAGCGGCACCATTTTGCAATGGGTCAAGGTGGATGTGGAGGCTGTATAGGAAACTGCTGTGTTCTTGCTCTCCACCCTACCCTTAAAAACAGCACTGCTTTTGAGGGCAGGTGGAGTGTTCCGTGGACAGCATATCTTGGAAAGCAATTAGCAGAGCCTCCTTGAAGAATCATTTCCATGCTTAGGTAATGGAAACTTTATTTGTAATAGGCAGACTCTTAAAAATTAAACCCAATGTCTGATTGGGTTCTCTGTTAGGAATGAGGAAGGATCCCTAAAGCATCCCTTTTACTTGGGGAGACTTTAATGTTCTCAGATTGAATGACCTGCTGCTTTCTTAGCTTCACTAAAACACTCGGTTCATATGTTTTTTATAGAGAGCCTATCACATTGTACTGTTAAATGGATTTTTTTCTAGGTCTAAAATAATGGAACATTTTAGAAAGTCTAAAAAAGTGAAAAGAAATGAATTTAAATCACCCACTAACATTGCACTTCCGAAATTCAGTGATAACACTACAATACTTGCCCACGTGGATTTTTCATAGTATACTTTGAAAATGTGCCTTTCTTTTTTATGGCACATGAAATGTTGTAATGGCACAGGCCTTGTCTGTATAGATGTTCAGTAAATAAATACTATGTTAGAGGAATACTATTTAACATAAATACTATGTTAGAGGAATGAGTGAAGGTACACATTAGTTTTTATCAGTGATCTTTTCCATTCTTTTGCTAAGATTTTCAGTATTTCAGCTTTAGAAAAACAAACATAGCTACGATGTCAGTCAGGAATCATACATTGATATGCTTCTCATAACCGGCGTGATAAGTATTATCTAAATAGTGTGCTTAGCTCACTGGACACATTACCTTCCTTCTTTTATGTCAAAGAAACTTAGTATGCAGCCCAAGTTGAAGTCCACTTATCAGCAGCGCTGCTCCGTCACCCCATGGAATGGTTACATTTATTATGAAAACATTGTTCAACTTTATCACAAGTTAAAATTCATGTACATTCCGCCCAGAGGGTGCAGGCAGAAAAGCGGACGATTTCCCCTATCACAACTCTCTCACTATGTAGGAGCGTATTTTGATAACTTTGCATTTGAGCATCGTCCCTGGTCCTGTGCGTTTGAGGTTCTCAAATTCCTTCTTGAAATGAGATGGAATACAAATGAAGAGATGCGTAAACAGCCTTGGAAGCATTTTCGCTCCAATTTGATGAGGGTTACCACAAAAACCACTGGTCTAACGCTCTCCTATTTACATCCCTTTTTTTGCGGAACAATTACAAGTAAAGCATCCATGATTGATGTAATGAATCCTATGGTGGTTGCTTCCAATGTTCACATCTTGTATCTCCCCTTCAAATCTGCACTCATCATGGAGATAGAAATGAGCCCACATGATCTTGCTCCCCTCTTTGATGAAGAAATGTAGGCAGTGTGGGTAATGCTGACTTCGTGGAAATCCCTAGGATCCTGGACAAATGACTTCCCTATTGTCTGCTCCATTTGCCCTGGGCCACTGTTAGGCTATGGGTGATTGCTGTCTTTGCTTCCTTACCTCCTTCCTGACGTTCTTTTCCTTCTGGTTGATTGCCGAGTCTCACCTGTGCTGCCTCCCCGCCACTTTCCTGCACCGCCCCTCCCGCCAAGGCTGCAGGAGAGGGTGGATATCAGTCCACTCTCTGGGGAGCAGGGCTGCCTCTCTCTTTGCTCAGGCTGGCTGTAGAGGTGCTTATGCCTCTCCTCTGCCCCCAACCTCTTATTTTTGTAAATCAGAATCCCCACGATTTCAACTTACCAGGACCTTTAAAGACCAGCCAGGACCTTCTGCATTTTTCAGAAGAGAAAACTGTCAGTCCATTGGTTCATTAATAAGCATTTACTGAGTGTGTACCACGTGCTAAGACTAGCTCCAAAATCCATCTGGATAAACTAAATATAACAATTCATGGGGTGAAAGCTAGGAGGATTAGACCTATTTGTTGAGGTCCATCCAGGAGTCTGTCACAAATATCTACTTTTGCATAAGTGATTTTACTTTCCTTTATCTTCACAGACAAGACTTGTGTCCATGAAGATCCATCCAGGGATGCTTATCCCTAACATGAGACTTCTGCCTTCCCCCAGCTTATAGATCTGTTCCTGACTGCTTCAGTCTCCAAGGCCAGCTGCCTCAAGAAATAATATCCATTTCCCTGTGGACCTCATAAGTCATACTCAGGGAAGAGGTGAGTCATTTAAATATGTTTTCTTCTGAATTTTAAGTTTTCCTGTTGCTTTTGAAGAATGCAAAAAGAGCCGGGGGGTAGGTAGAAAGTGTGCAGGTTGTATCAAATCCAAATTTGTCCAGCAGCTATGGTTCAAAGCGAAGACTATCTGGGTTGGGAGAGAAAATAAAAGGAAACTTATGAAATAATGCTTGAGACAGATCGTCAATAGTCTGTGGAAAGGCCGCTTCACTTGATCAGCTGGGTTGTTTGGAGCAGAATTTTGATTAAAGAAGACATTTCGGGCAGGGCTGGTGCGGACAGGCCATCTGTACAACGCATTGCTCAAAATGAATAAATGTGAGTCTCAGTGTCTGAGGCTGGGGATGAAGTGGAGCTGTCAGGCGGAGGGAGAGCCATGCTTTCGCCCTGCTGGACCAGCCCCCTGGTTTATCTGGACTTGCAAATCCCAAGTGATCAACAGAGCCTACCAATGCAGGGAAAAAACACAAAACTTGACCGGTTGCATGGTACAGGAAAGCCTTGGGTCAGGGACCGAGGCTGCCTCCCTGCGACCACCCTGGGCTGGTACTGATGCCCTCACCATGTCACCATGATGGTCTTCCCAGGTGCTGGGACCAGCTGTGCCAGGAATGTGGGGCTGGCTGTTCTCCTCAGACCCCTCCCATTGCCCGCTGACTCCCAAACACAGACAACTAAAGAACTCCAATGGAAGAAATGTTTGCACATATTTGAGTCAGAAAACCATGACTCTTGATACTATGATATAAAAACTTTTAGAAAAAATATATTCTAGGGTCTGTGTTCAGGAAAGAATAGCTGATGCAGATTCCATTCTCCCTTTGGTCTACTGGACTCTGGAAAATGGAAGTTGCCTCTGTAAAGGGATGCAGCCCTCATCACAGGTAATCCTTCCCCACGCAGGTGCACCTGTGATGAGAGCTACTTATTCCTCCCAGCTTCTCACTGAGACCCCCATAGCCCCTCTCATTGTCCCTCTCCCAGGCATTTCCCTTGCTCCTTGTTGTCTTACCCAAGAAGATAAACATTTCAAAAACCATCCATGTAAAGAGATATGCTGAGAAATCCCTTGACTTGGGACCCCGTTGCAACTGCCTGGCCAGCCTGCATTGGCCACAGGCTGGATTTGGGGCATGTGGCTTTCTGCATGGGAAGAGCATTTGCGTCCAGGAACAAAGCCTGCTGTTTGCTGGGAAGGCTCTGGATGGCCCCTAATGAATACAGCAGTGGCACCTCATGGTGATCAGGACCAGGCTCTCCAGTCTGCAGCCCGCAGGCCATGTTTGGTGGGCAGCCTGGCTGAACTGCTGGGTCACGGCTTTCAGTAACTAAATGGCTTCTCACTGGGTGTGGCTGTGTTGGGGTACGGGTCTGGGTGGAGCAATGCCTTTTCATGGTCCCTGACTTGTGCCACATCCTGGCTCACCCCAGTCAGTCTTCACCTTTCTTTTGTCCCCCACAATTCCTATCAAAGCTTGTCCGCTCTCTGTTCCTCTTCCTCTGGGCTAGCTTTGGTAGCAGGTAAAGAATCTGGGGCTAATTCATGCTGTTGAGGCACCAAGGGGTCATTGCATTAACCTTTCCAGGGATGTCCTTGCCTTTTACCCAGAACCTCCCAGAGAACCACCCAAGGGGAACGGGCATCATGGTAATTTCTAGAAGGTGCACTCAGCGGTGGCTTTGGAGTGCCTTCAGAATGACACTGCTAAAACTGACTGATGCTCTGAAGATGTTGGAACTTACAAGGAAACAGCAAGGCAGGTCTTGGTTTATTTCTGCCCACAATGATCTTGGCCCTGTGTCTGATGGGGCTTAGCCATGTGACCCAATAACCCAGCTTTGTGTTTTGGAGCAGGCATTCAATAAGAACTTGCTGGTGCAAGGTTTTTCTTGCGATGACCTTCCAAAGGGCCAAGCGCCTGTGTGGATTATGGCTCAAAGGAGTCTGTGGGCAGTGGAAGAGATGCTGTCTCCTGGCTTGGGCACTCCAGGACATGGTGGGCCTGTGTGAGTCCCATTCACGGCCCTGGTCTCCTGAGTCTCTTTTAACAGCTGTCCCACCCACCAACCACCAGCAGCCCCCTCAGGAGTACACACCTTGGCTGAAGAATGCTAACACAGCTGGCTGGAGGCCATGGGGCACCACTGGAAACGTTTCCTCCAAGTGCATTTGGGGGCTCACTCAGTGCCTGGGCAACAGACTGACCCCAGTGGGGTCGCTGGAAGGGAAGGCAAGAGGCAGCCACTTCTGGGGCCAGGAAGGAAAATTAGGACAATTTATTATTTCCCTGTTGCACTGAGTAAATAGACTTCAAGATAAATTATTGGTGCCTGCAGCCTCCTTGATGCAAAACCCTTAAGTGAAAGCAGACTTTAATGAACATATGCTAGCTTGCCCTCCCCTTCTCACTTCAAGCCTGCTATTAACTTCCTACGCACTTGGGAACCTTTGGCTCTTGGCCTAAATAATAGAAGAATAATTAGAATAATTACTGGAGAAGGCTGGGTCAAATTTCCAAGGATCTTCTCTTAACTACTTGGTTATCCTTATTTTATTTGCTTTTAAGAAATTCATAAAACTGACCAAACATTGTTACTTTGCACCTAGAGGATTTATTTATAAAAAATAAAATCATTGCTTTGTATCATGACTATCATTGAAAATAATCACAGTAATTAGTGACTGCTGTGCTAATCCAAGTGTAGATGAAGTTTTCATGCCAATTTTTATATTTTGTGTTTCTAAGTCAGGCTTCCATGGGATTACCTGGAAGAGGGAACTCAGATTAATCCAACTCATCTGAGTAGCTCGTGAGGACATAGGAATTTTGGCCACTTTCTCTGTTCTTCACTTAGTTGTTTTTAAAGGAGAGAAGCAAGAAAAACTCAAATCCAGATGGAGGCTCCCTCATTGAGCCCATGTTCCATGGCAAGGGCCACAGGTGGGGATACAGGTATGAGGTATGGGAGTGATATGGTTTGGCTGTGTCCTCACCCAAATCTCATCTTGAATTCCCACGTGCTGTGGCAGGGACCTAGTGGGAGATGACTGAATCATGGGGTCAGATCTTTCCCATGCTGCTCTCATGATAGTGAGTGAGTCTTATGAGATCTGATGGTTATTATAAGGGGGAGTTCTCTTGCACAAGCTCTCTCTTTGCTTGCTGCCATCCGTGTAAGACGTGACTTGCTCTGCCTTGCCTTCCACCATGATTGTGAGGCTTCCCCAGCAATGTGGAACTGTAAGTCCAATTAAACCTTTTCCTTTGTAAATTGCCAGTCTTGGATATGTCTTTATCAGCAGTGTGAAAACGGACTAATATAAGGAGTCATCACACGAGCCCTAAGTTCCTCTTGCCATGAGGGGGCCTTTTGTGCCATATGTGGTAAAGGAGCTTCTTGGATGCTGCCCTGAACACACATAACACTGTCATTTTCGTGAAGTTTCCTAAGTGCCACTAAAACCTCTAATGTTTCCATTCCAGTGTCTCTTCCCTGGGACCCCATGGCTGCACAGAGAGAACCCAGATCTTGGCAGAGTCAGGGCTGGGCTCGTATCCCAGCTCGAGAGTTGTTAAGGCTGATACCCTGGGCCTAGGCATCAGTTGACTTCTTGGTGACTCTATTTCCTTCTGTGTAGAATGGTAATAATAATAGCACTCACTTCATGCGGGGTTCCAGGAGATAACGTACTTACTAATGCACCTGACATGGAATCAAGGGGAATTCATGCAAGTGTGTTGTTTTGATGCCATCTCTTCATATCACAACTATTAAATAAAAGCAAAACAAAACAAAACAAAAACTGGACAGGGCATCTATGTGCCTCACCAGTGCGACCCTTTGTCTTTCACTGCACCCTGGCATGATGGTGTGATGGCGTGTACCCAGGGCCGTGTCTATTTTCTCCCAGCCCAAGTTTAAATATCCGAAGATAATTCTGTTAACAGCAGATATAGGAGGAGAGGGGAGACGGTGATTGCAAATGCCGTGAAACAAGGCAGGTTTATTGAAAGCAGCCACTTGAAGATCAAAGTTGCATCAAATCAACAGATATCCTGATACACATCTGAGCCCTAGAAAGGGGCCACAGAGAGGTCCCTCTGTGCTTGTCCTCAAGAAGCCAGGCCCTGGGAGAGACACAGAAACTGTGGAAGAGCCATGGGTGGCAGGTGTTCAGGCCAGAAGGTTACAGAGCCCAGTGTGAGCAGAAGGTTCCAGACTGGAGGGTGCTCTCTGCACACCTCTACCCAGTTGGCCACACTGCCATCAGCATAGTCTGTGGTTGAGGGTCCCCCTGTAGCTGAGGATGAGGGGGTGGTGCTCAGAGGGGCTCCCTGATGGCTAATGCTGGGGTTCTGGAGGAGCAGCCATCCCTGTGGATAGAAGTGCCCCAGGGCTTCCTTCCAATGCCAAAGTGCCCATGGAAAGAAGCTCTGACTCCCCTGTGTGCTCAGGAGTGAGTGACGGCTAATGGAACCTGCTCCAGCACAACCAGGCACTCATCCAGCATGTCACTGTGGATTTTAAATATTCCTCCTTCCTCATTTTTTGATAATTAATAATATGCATCAATAATGCCAGGCTCCAAACCTGAATCTACTATAAACTTGACAGACTCCTTCGGTCTCTCTGTTGAGTTTGCTTCTACCCTAAAAACACCCGGGATGCTGGCAAAGCACTGCTCCCAGGAAAAGGGTCACCCACGAGGCTTTAGCTGCATGGTGGGCACCAGACCAGCTAACTGGCTTGGTTTCATCCTTCTGGTCACAGAACTAGGGCAGGCAAGAGCAGCTCACACATGCCTTCCCCACCATTGCAGATGGGATGCATCTTCATGTCTCACTAAGATGCTGATTAGTTTTCAAGGTTAATAAAATTATGGGTTTTGAGTCTGAAATCTTCATGTACAGTTTCCCCCAAATTCCTTTTCGAGACCTGCTTACTCATGCAGATGGCAGTGCAACTCCAGAATCACGGCATGCAAACCGTCCCTGCGCCTCCCGAGTGTGAGAGATTCCTAAATGAGAACTTATTACCAACCTGTCATTCTTCCGTAATTATCCACAGCCAGGATGCTTTCAGTTGTTTCCATATCATTTGGAATGACACAGAGAAGATATTACCCTTGTCTGTGTATCGCACACAGCAAGCTTTGCAGCCGGCACTCAGCCATTTGCATTTCGAAAGAGGCAGAGGCCTGACAGAGATTTTTTTGAGCTATTATGAAGCACTTATTAGTAGAAATTGAACCAATCCACCCCCCCCCCATCATTTCCCTCCTCATAATCATTATTTCTACAAATTCTCTGCACTTTCCAAAAATTCTAGGGCACGCTGTCTAAAAAGATCACCTGCCGCTGAAAGCACTATTCATTTGGGTTAATGTAGCTCCAAATGCAAATAGCTCCTTCCTTCCTATTTTCCATAGATCATGGAAGGATCGCCTAGAGGGAAAATCACTCTATATGTTGCTAAAAGGTATACCAACATTTGTATATATATATGTGTGTGTGTAAGTGGTGCACACTTAAAAAAGATTGTGTGTGTGCATACACAAAACGAATTATATGTTTCTATATGAACATGCTTGTGTGTATACGTATAAGTATACATACACAGGTGTGTGTAGTTTTGTGTATACTTCTGTGTTAAACAATTAGACAGGGAGCAGGGGTAGGCCTGCTGTTCATCCTGGGTTTAAATGTGCCTTCTAAAGAAAATTACATACTGAAAAAGGCTCAATTGTGGTAACAGAAAATGTCGGGTTTGGAATCTTCTCAGCTACTCTGTACTAAAACCCTTGGTTTTATAAAGTGTCATTTTGGTGCTGTTTAAAAATACCTCAGTGTCAGCTAGAGAAACAGATTCTCCACTCGCTCTCAGAACAGGGACAGCACAAACAGCGGCTTTGTAAAGTGGCCCCGGCCCCTCATTTTGGCTTTACTCCAGTCCACTTAGCTGTCCTGCCTCTTCCGTCTTCCCTGGGTCCTGTCTCCTCTTGTGGGGACACATGGCTGTCTCCAAGCTCACCTTGGCAGACCCAGATGGGCCTGGCTGCGGTAGCCTTCTTTGGTTTTCCCCAGGCCCCTGAGCAGCCCCATCTCCTTCGAGGGTCCCACCTGGTTTGGCTCCAGGGACACGTACGAGGTCTGGAAATGTCCACCTTCAAGCTGGAAGCAGTTCCTAGCTGTCTCCCCGCACCTTGACTCAGGCTCATTCCCCGCCTGTCTCTGGAGTTCTCCCCGCACAGGGCAGCTCCTGCCCAGCCCTGCTGCACTGGCTATTGGCACAGGCTCCTTTCCACATGGGGCCTTGGGAGGTCTGGGGCTGCCCTTCCTGTCCAGTTCCCTCACCAGGGACAGCACAGAGGACAGAGGCTGCTCAGCATGGGAGTGGTCCCTGTGGCATTGCCTTCTGCAGGCCTCCCGGTGGAGGAGGCATGGCTGGCCAGTGAGACAAACGTTCCTGCTCCCCCACCGGATAAAAGGAGCGGGCGCAGAGACTCATAAGGATGTTTCTGGCGATGCCCTGGGGAACTTCCCATGGAACATGGAATTAAATTTGAGTATCCTCATTATTATCAATTATTATTTATTACATGCCCACCAGTGGCCCTGGCACGCTCTGGGCTTAATGTTTCAATAAGACCTTATTTGTACAGTTTCCACCAGGGTCCCAAATTTCAGTCCTCGTCCCAATTACCTTCTACATGACGCTTTAGTGATTTTTAGATTCTCGGACGAAACCTTTCTTGTCTCTCATCTTCCTGTCTTTTATTTCTCCTGCAGGTGATCTCAGTATCTTTCGACTTTTTTATGCAGTGCCCACCATGTTTGGGGCTTCTTCGCTTTCTCACATTTCTTCTGTGCTGCCCATCCCCTCCTCTAGTGGGTTAAATTCAGAGCCTTTCTTCTGCTCCATGCAAGCCTTGCGGCTGGAAATTTGTCTCCACCTCCATACAGGTGCTGGCGGCCTGGGTCCTGCCTTGGCGAGAGTCCTGCTGGGCTTCCATGGTATTCCGAGGAGCATCTCTGGGCTGTGAGGAGCCGGGCTTGGGCAAAAGCAGCAGAGGCTGGGATGAGAGTGAGCAGAGTTTCAGGGAAGCCACCCAGGGGAGTGCTGCCTACACAGACAGAAGGGCTCCTGGCCACCCATGACTCTGGCTTACCCTCCAGCTTCCTGGGCGTCACTTTCTGATACCATGTGCAAAATTTTGCGTTGAATTTAAGCAAATTAGGCTTAACGTGGATCAATAACCATTTCCAAGTTCATTAACGAGTTCCCAGGCCCTGTTTTATGGACCTTTATTGTTTAAAGGAATCCTGACTGCCTCTCTCTGAGGGGTCCGGAAATATGCATGCTTTTAACAGTACGACCCAAATGTGCACATTTATTAGCGTTTAGCTGTGGACTAGTGCTGAGATGTGTTTTTAGACAGAGTTTCTTCATCACTTAAAAAAAAACCTGGCATTGGAAAAGGAGAGCGTGGAGCTCCAGCCCTATCCTTCAGCTTCTGTCTTTGGAAAACTTAGTCTAAATCAACCAAAGACAAGCTGACTGCAAATTACGCTGAGCTGCAGTGAGGTAAGGTCGGCACAGCCCCATTCCAAGGACCGTTTATCAAACACCACAGACTGACATCCGCTTTCTTCAGATCTAATAGATCACACGAGATAAGCAGGAAGAAAAGTGGCATCAAACAAACACCCCCCCCCCATCACTTTTTGGAATGAAATGCAGAAGAGGAACCCCTCTCTGCCCTAGTTCTGTAATCCCCCTAAACTACAGCCGCCCTTGGGAGCAGAACACTCCGGCTTCAGAGAAAAAGAATTAGTGTTTCATTTTCCAAGGCTGTCACGCCCCTACCTTAATGAGCACTTAAAAGAGATGAATGTGCTGGGAATGAAAAGATTTATTTGAGATATTTAAATAATCTCTCTCAGCTATAACTAAGCGGACACCCTGGGCTCTCACAATGATCTTTTTCTGTTATTTTTGATAATATCCAATAGAAGTTTGTTGCCTGCCTTTGTGTGGAGCGCACCTTGTGTGTTGGAACTTACAAGGAAAGTGACCGAAACAACGCGGCTCAAGATGCTTTTACTCCGCCACGACAATCGGGCCAATTAAGATATGTCATTACATTTCCCAAAGTAAACAGCTAAATAAATAGCTCGTTAATATTTTTTTTTAATTAATAGTGCAACAGATCTTCCATACTTTACAGCACACTAAAATTCCTTTGGAGAGTTATGGTGCCGTCCGTTACAATCAGCCATGAAGTACATTACAAAGGTAATGTGGGTTTAAGAAGGAACTACTGCAGAATGTATATTTTCATTATCAAAAACGTTAAGCCATTTATCCTGAGGAGTCAGAATAATCATTAATGGCTGGGAATTTATGGTGCCAGATCTTAAACTAATGTGAATGATTCCAGGTGTTACTAATGGCTTCAGTGAAATGTGCCAGTATCTAAGACTTCTACTAAATCTGAGGTAATAGTCGGACGCTTAATCTCGACAGATGAGTAGCAATTTAACTGACACATTGATTGGATTCTGTAGGCTTAAATGGCACCCATTGTGAAGGTGCACGGTCACACAGAAATCCGGAGGGCGACTTAGAAGTCATTCTCTGTCCAGGTACCCCAGCCCCAGAGGGGCAAAGGTCGCATTACTCTTACTTGCAAACAATGATATTTTTATATGTGTGGTTATTTTTTGTGGTGAATGTGATAACGAAGTTTAAGACTCTCCTGCCAGCTAGTAACCCTTCTCTGTAATGTTTGCAGATAATTCTTTGAGGTAGCGGCATGGACAGCATGGGAGCAAGCGGCTATGTGGAAGATGTCAAGGCAGGTAAATATTTTAATCGGGCCCAACCTGCACTAGTTTAGTGCAGCCATGTGAAGCTCTGCGTCCCGATCTGTGCAGCATGGCTTTCACCATCCCTGCTCTCTGGGTGACACCTGCCCACGTCCTGGGGGATGTTTCAGGTGGGTGGCTTTAGCTGAAAGTAATTGGGCAGAACCGTGTCTGAGTCTGAGTCGGAATCTCTTGGACGGAACCCGATCTTGCTGGTGCGGGGCCCAGGCTGCACGCGCGGGTCTGGAGGCCGGGGGAGCTGGACGCCCTTGCAACCGCCACCCCTCCTGCTCATTAACAGTGACCACTGGCGCTGCGAGACCCACTCCCCTGAACACGGACGTTCCTGACTGTTGTCAACATCCTTTGAAAGCACATAAAAATAAATTATCCATAGGTTTACCTGTCGGGAAGATAGATTTGGTGCATCCGACTGTTGCAGGCATTTCAAATGACAGGGGTGCCTATCATGTTCCTGTAATAGGGTCAAACAGCTGGACGGGGATTTAACGCTCAGCAAGGCCAGAAGGGCCGAGCACTTGTAGGGGAGGATGAATGGAGTGAGAGGAGGCAGCGGGGCCTGTTTATTACGGCGTTTTTCTGCTTCACTGCAGACCTGTAATGATCGCCACGGCGCTGGATTGACGGTTGCCCTCTCTCGTCTGGCGCTGCGTGGAAAGCGGGTGAAGGCAGAGAAGCCTGCCTGCTGACCCATCGCTCTGCCCCATCAGGAGTTCAATTTACTTCTCCTGACACGCGGCGATGAGGCGGTATGGGTTGCATTTGATTGGTCCATGTAGGTTAAATAAAAATTGGTTTAATGAATATTTCAAAATGCCTTGTCTGGATCAGATATTTTAATTAAGGGACATGCATTCCGTATGTGCGCGGGGCCCCCTCTCCTCCAGTGTCTTTCATGGGTGTCTATAGGGTCTTCGGCTTCAGTGGAAGACAGGAATGTAAAATGGCCAGGTGTCGATGTTTGTGTGGGTTCTGAAAAGCTGTGATCTTTGTACGGCCAAGAAGGAGAAATGTGGGCGGGAAGCGGGGCTGCCTGCAGAGAATGAAGTCTGGTCATCAAAGCCTCTGGCCTGGGGCACACGGGGCTCACCTGTGGACACTCAGGGGCGTCTTCTTTCTCTAGCCTGAGGAGCACCCTGGCCAGGCCACAATTCAGTGGCCTTGTTCCCAAGGGGCTGACTCGCACGCTCGGAGGAGGGCACGTCCCCTTGAGATTTGCTACAGGCCCTCCACAAATGCTTGAAGTGGACAGAGGCTGGCTTGAGCAGGAATCGGCCTGTTGCCCCTTCACCGCCTGAATGGGAACCCCGAGGGACCACAGACTGATTCTGATTTATGCCTGCACCTCTGTAATGTCGTGTTTGGCACTGTTTTGTTTTGCTCCGTGAACATATGTAGTCCATCTCTTGTATCCAGAACAGAGGAGCCACAGAAGAACCAGGCGAGGCACTGCCCTCATGGAGCTTACACACCCATGGGTGAGGCCGGTGGAAACAAAGCTGTGTCCAGTCGGACATGGTTGGCAGTGATGGCAAGAACAGCAAGGCCCTGTGTGTGCTCTCTTCACTAGTCATTCCGTGGTTGTGGTGCTGACACCTTGATGCTTGTGGCCTTGCCTCAGTTTCCTTCTTGGTAAGTGGCTTGCCAGAGACCACATACATAAACTGTGAAAGGTGTCACCAGCTCAGAAACAAAGCTGGGGGAGAGCTCCAGCACCTGGCCTTAAATCCCCCGGGAGTGCAGCCCGAGGCTCCCCACAGAGCCACACACCCTCGAGATTGGACAGTCTCCCTTTCCTCTGCTGTGGAAAAATATGAGATGCGCTCTGGAGCACTGGTCAGAGAGTCTGAGACATTCAAAGCCAAGAAGAAGAAGATGGGCATTGAACCTTCATGTTGCAGGCAGAAAGGGGATCGTACAATGCAGGGGAATCATGTTATTTATATGGCAAAGAACTAGAATTATATTTTCAAGTAATAAAATAGTTCATTTTCAGTGTTTATTGCAACTACTTAATTTTTTCTATGCCCTCATCCTCTGCTATTGCTAGCGTCAACATAAACAGGTGCTGATTGAAATGGGATGTTGTGAAACCACACATGAAAGGCCCCCAAATGATTTTACCCTGGGGGAAGAATATTCTGAATCTGGACTTCTCAGGCAGGGAGCCCAGGAGTTGCTGGGAAATCCTCTTGTCACCTCAAGGCATAGTGCTGGGAGCGAGTCCCTTCCAACATTGCCAATGCTGAGCCCCTATAGGCTTCAGAGGCACTGGGTTGCAACCACTGCCCAAGATGGCAGAGATCTTGTCCCTCTGAACATGGAGGCCCCCAGGCTGGTGGTCTTCCTTAGTTCCCAAAGGTGATGGATTACTTGGCCAAATCCAATGGCTCAGATTTTATTTGAAATTAAAAGTCAAGTTATCCAGCTAGTATTAAATGCTGTTCATAAAATGAACTCCCTGAACCCTCATGTATCCTTGGTAGAAGTTTAAATTGGTGCAAATATTCAGGGGGGTGATGTAACAATATTTAGGGAAATCAGATGTGTGTATCTTATGGCTTAATACTGCCCCATTTGCAATAACGGTACACATTTCTTGCAGGCTATTTGCTATAGCAAGAGCACAGGTCAGGCAAACATTGCTAGGATGAATGCAATGTGGCATAGGCACACAATGGTATTCTGTTCTGCAGATGGAAGGAATGGACAGAGTCACAAAGAGAAAACATGGACAAATCTTTAAAATGTACCACTCAGTGGAAAATGTAAGAAGTAGACTGCAATCTATTATACAATACCGTGTATATAAGTTAGAAGCATTTTTTTTTCTGGGCCAGGCATGGTGCCACATACCTGTAATCCTAGTACTTTGGGAGGCTTAGGTGGGAGAATCCCTTGAGGCCAGGTGTTTGAGACCAGCCTGGGCAATATAGTGAGACCACCTGTCTCTACAAAAATAAAAATAAGTAGCTGTGTTTGTAAGTGTGTGCCAGTGGTCCCAACTGCTTGAGAGGTGAGGCAGGAAAATCACTTGAGCCCATGAGTTGGAGGCTGCAGTAAGCTATGATTGTGTCACTGGAATCTAGCCTGGGTGACAGAGGAAGACCCCATCTCTAAAAAGTAAAAAATAAAAAAGCATATCCCCACATAAGACAATGTTTAAGGATATTAAGGACATGTACTTATGTGATGTTCATAGATGCATTATGCTGAATGAGCACTTCTGGGACTGGGAGCACCACAGAAGTAGAAATGGAAGAAAAAGAGACAAACGGCTAATTACAATGACATAAAAATGGGGTTTTGAATAATGGTGATACTGTGCATGAACTGAGTGATGCAATTAACTCAATTCTAGCCAGCTGAGGAACAAAATAAATACAAGTGAATACCTGGGTGCGTGAAGGTTCCCACCTGTTGTTTTCAGTACCGGAGAAGCGAGGGGGAGTTGGCCCTCCTGTTTCTGCAGGAGCATCGGCGTCACACGGAGCTGAGGCTTCTTTTTTTATTGAGATGGAGTCTCGCTCTGTCACCCAGGCTGGAGCGCAGTGGCGCGATCTCAACTCACTGCAAGCTCCGCCTCCTGGGTTCACGCCATTCTCCTGGGAGCTGAGGCTTCTTAAGGATGGGCCCCATCTGCCTCACTTGCTGCGGTTCGGGATCCTGGCGTACTGCTCGGCGCCTAGTTGAAGTCCAGTCAATATTTTCAAATGAACGGTACCTAATTGCTTACTTACGATGTATTCTTTCTCTTTATTAATATAAAAATAAATATACTGGGTAAAACCTTTCAAATATTGTGAACAAATATACCATGCAGGTGAGAACCCCTCCAACTCCTAGCCCCCAGGGGCTTCTCCAGAGTTCACCACCACCACAAGTTTGCACTTGCTTTCAAAAATTTCCATGCATATATGCACCTGTGCAGGATGACATCATCCTAATAATAGCTCCATACTGATTATTAGCAATTTACCTTTGGGCAGCACTGGGTCCAATCATCCCTTACTATCTGTGGTGGATTCTTCCAGGAGACCCTGATGAATACCAAATTCTGTGAATGCTCAAGCCCCTGATAAGAAATGGCGTAGTATTTGCACATAACCTATGCACGTCCTCTATGTACTTTAAGTCATCTCTAGATTAGTTAAATTACCTAACAGAACACCTACGCACCACCTCACTCACGTGGATTCAATGCCGTGCTGCAAATTGACATTTCCTTTTTCGGAACTTTGTGGAGTTTTTTTTTTTTTTTTTTCCCAATATTTTTGATCTTTGGTTGGTTGAATCCATGGGTGATGGGTGTGGAACTCACAGGTGCGTAGGACTTATTGTGATTGATGGAGAATGCTCCCTCCACAGTGCTGGAAGCAGGGCCGAGGTCATTCTTTAATTTTATACCCAAAGATGCTGCGACTCAGAAGTTAAGCATCATGCACCCTGAAGGGCAAGGCCGAGCCCTCAGCGTGATGCTTGGCCCAGAAAGGAACTGTGTCCAAGGCCTCCCAGAGGCAGTGTCAGCAAGTTTCAGGGGATGTCTGCTCTGTCTAGAGGCAGCACTTGTCCTGAAGGGTCAGGCTTCCCTCCCTCCTTCCAATTCCCAAGCCCCAGCTCTCAGTTTCTTCATCTTTCAAAGAAATTAATTGGAACAGATGATGCCTACATCTGCCATCCTGTGGCTGGGATGTAGGTCCAGGATGTTGTGCCAACATTTGCAAGGGCTCCATGTTTCCCAGTGAACACAGAGAGTGCCTTTAGGAGGCCTGTCTGGGTATTCCAAATGTGATGTGATTACAAAGAAAAGACATGAAATAAACTTTTTCAGACTTGATTCTTCAAGATGATAGCGCCATGTGACAAGCCCTGGGCCAGTCACGTCCAAACATGTTATGGTTCAACAGCACAAGCAAAACTATTTTACGTGTGCACCCACTCATACCATTCACACGCTGCACAGAGGATCCATTACACATCAATGCATCCATTATCTCTCCATGTATATTAATGGTATACTACCCTTTATAAAACAAATGGAAAAACACAAATTAAAACAAATGACCCCAAACAACAACTATTCCAAAGGGAAACAGGCACGAACGAAAGAGCTCTCAAAGGCCAAAGCTACAAAAGAAATAAAGTGGTATCCGATCATAATTGAAGTACAAATATCCATGGGAGTCCATATTGATGTAAATAAATAATGAAAGAATAAACAAAGAGGGTAGAACAGACAAAATTTCCAATGAGAGCAACTCCAAATGATCTATGTAGCTGCTCCACCTTCAAGTATAACTCCTCATCCTTCAGCCTGGCCTACTACACACAGTGACTTCCAAAAATTACAGTATGGTGAAGGGGGAGAAAGAGTAATTTTAGTAATTTTACAGTGGAGACACCTGTCAAACACTCCTCAGCCTGGCCATTGAGGTCAACATGTACCATGCTAAGACACGCTAATGGCACGTAGCGTTGATATGAAGCCAGGAGAAGGGCACTTAACCTCTGTGACCTTTCCCTCCAGAACACATAACTCCAGTTTAATCATGAGAAGAAATCAGACAAATTTCAACTGAGGGACCATCTACAGCATATCCAGCCAGCTTTCCTCCACACTGTCAAGGTCATCCCAACAAGGGACGTCTGAGAAACCGCTGCAGCCGAGAGGAGCCTCCAGAGACATAAGAACTAAATGTGATGCGGCCCACCTGGGACAGAAAAAGGACATTCGGTCACCACTAAGGAAATCCGAATAAGCTATGGACTTTAGTTAATAATAATGGGTCAAGGACGCTGGTTCATGAGCTGTAACAAATGAACCATCCTATTGGGAAATGTTAATAATAGGTGAGTGGACGTGGGGCATATGGAAACCATACAATCTGCCCAATTTTTCTGTGACTCTAAAGCTGTTCTAAAATTAAAAAAAAAAATGAATAAATGAAAAAAACCCCGCTCCAATGGAAGTCCTAATAGTTCCTTCACATAAGGCAGTGAAGTGCCCCACACACCTTGTGGTATGTGTACAACAGCATGAAAGCCTCTTCTTCAAGCAGTTAAGAAAACTAGCTGTTTTGGGGCTGGGTGCAGTCGCTCACACCTGTAATCCCAGCACATTGGGAGGCCAAGGCAGGAGGATCGCTTGAGCCAGACCAGTCTGGGCAACGTAGTGAGACAGACATTGACCAGATAGTATACTTTTTAATAAAAAAAAAAATTTAAAAATGCCAAACGTGGTGGCACGTGTCTATGGTCCCAGCTACTCAGGAGGCTGAGGTGGGAGGATCCCTTGAGCCCTGGAAGTTAAGGCTACAGTGAGGTGTGATCACCCTACTGCACTCCAGCCTGGGCGGCAGTGTGAGGCCTTGTCTCAACAAAGAAAGAAAAAAGAAAAAGAAAATGAATTGTTCTCAGGAACGTTCAGATGAGGTTTTAGAAGACCTAGCCTTGGGTTCCTCACAGCGAGAATGAATCTTCTCACTGTCCTCGCTGGGTCGACTCAGCACCCTGCCTTCTGAGTTTATCCCCAGGCCAGCACAGGTCGCTTCAGGGACTAAAGGTTTGAAGACTCTAGTACGATATAAAGAAAAGTATCACTTTCTTTTTGTACAGATGAAGAACCTGAGAGTCAGTGTATAAATTACTTTCCCAAGACCTCTGTAATGAAATGCCACAAACTAGTGGCTTAAAACCAAAGACATTTGCTCTCTCACAATTCTGGAGGCTGGAAGTCTGAGGTCCAGGTGTCTGCCGAGCCATCCTCCTTCTAAGCCTGTAGGGAGACTCTCCTTTGCTTCTTCCTGCTCTGGGGTTGCTGGTAATCATTGGAGTTCCTTAGCTGGCAGCCTCCCGGCTCCGTTCCCTCCCTCCGCAATCACAAGCCATCTTTCTTCCCCCGTGTCTGTCTTTATGTAGCATTTTCCCCTATGTGTCTCTTTCCCTCTTCTCAGAAGGAGACCAGTCGGATTGGATTGGGGCCTGCCCAGTTAAATTTGTCTTAAGATGATTACATCTGCAAAGACCCTATTTCCAAATGAGGCCACATTCACAGATACTGGGGTACAGGACTTCAACATACTCTTTGGGAAGACACAGTTCAACCCACAACAGAAGAAGACCCTCCCTCTGAGGCTGCTGGTCAGAAGACAGTGGGTGGGTGAGAGCCATAGTTGTCAGAGTGTGCTGAGCTTTTCTGACTCTGTTCTCCGTGACCCTACACCAGGCGCACTGGCTGTGGTCTGGCATTCATGGAGAATGTGGCACTGGGTGTCCAGCCTCCCACTGCTTATGTCATCTTATCAATATCATCAGAGGAAATGTTAAGGGGGAAAAAAAAGTGCCCAAACTGAAACATCTGATTTCATGTTTCCATTTACAATCCAGTATGTTTTCCTAATCAGAAGAAACCTAAACCTAAATGTGTACATTTTAAAATACATTCTAGTGCAATTGGCTTGTCCAGTCTCCATAACTATAGATTTAATGGCTAAGCACTATTCCACTGTGTTGATTTACTATCCTCTGTTGGATATTAAGATTTTCAAATTTTTCACAATCGCAGATAATGTTGCAAGGAATAACCATGTAACAGAATGATTTCTTTAACTTTTTTAGGATGAACATGCAAGGTTGGAATTTTTAGGTCAAAGGACATAACAATTTTCAGTATTGTAGATATTACCATAGAATATTCCAGAAGGTGTGTCCAATTTACAATGTTGTGTACCATGGGGAAGTGAGTCATTTGGCACATTCTATCCAGCATCAGATGCTGCCACTTATTTGGTTAATTTAACAAAAACAAACTAAAACCACATTGTTCAGGTTTTAAATTTTTTTTTAATACAATGCTATCACACTATCACAAGTGGAGAAGAGGTGGTTTTTGGCCGCTATTAATGATTGTTAACTAAATAAATGATGACAGGAATAAATGAATGGAGGTAGGCTTTGAACCCAGGCAGCTTACAGCAGGCGTAGTGGGTACACTGTGCACAGAGAGGGGCTACACCCCGTGAAGATGCCAGATGCAGAAATAGTGAGTGTCTTTTGTGCACTCACTGTGAAGGAGGGTGCCTGTCAGCCCCATGAGGTCAGCTCCGTGATTACCCCACTTTACAGGTAAAAACACTGAGTCCCAGGTCAAAGAGCTGGCTGGTGATGGAGCCAGTGCTTGATGGCAGAACTGGTGCCACCGTCACCCCGCACCTGCTTCTCTGACCACAGGAACTGACCTCTAATCTGGGAGCCAGAATGATCCCCATGGTAACTGCAAGGACGCACTGCCTGCAGGTGTCTATAAACCCATGTTATTCACGAGGCAGGCCTCCTCTCTGGGGGATCCCTGGAGTTCTCTCTCCACCTGGGGTCCTCCTCTGACTGGTGGTGAGCCCTGGAACAGCTGAGAGTTCCTTGGGTGAGGAGTGGCCAAGAGTAGAGGAGTTTTTCTCATTAATCGGCCTGGAGAGTTGTTGCCCACAGTGAAGCGTGGATAATTGCCATTTTTAATGGGGTTGATTTAGCAGCAACAATTTTGCAATTTTCTCTTTTCCCTGGGGCTGTCACCTGGGCCCCTGCACACCTGGGAAAGATGGTGGGCTGCTGGGGTTGGTCTAGCTACCCCTTGGGGCTCGGCCAGCTTCAGGGCAGGGCACATGCCCCTCAGACCACCTGGGGACCTAATTAGCCCCCAGCAGCCGGGCCCTAAGTGTTGTGAAGGGCAACTGAAGTCGGCTCTCTCCCAGGAAGCCAGGTTCTCCTTCTCCACAACGTGGCAATTCCTCACTGCCACGGCCTGTGCGCACCGTCCTAGCTCTGCGGGGAAGGGGAAGGCCGAACCAGAGGGTCCCGGTGTGCCCTCTGGGGGAAGCGCTTAGCAGATGTTGCCTGTGTCCTTGCATGGCCTCGGGAGGCTTTGGGAGGCAGGGAGCAGCACGGTGGGCTGAGCTGCTGGGACCCGCTGGATGCCTCTCCACTTTACATATAAAATATTTTAATAATCATTTCAGTGTTAAAGAAAGGGTTACTCAGTGAGAATGGAGGATTGAAGCCACACAGGACGCTGTGTGAGGATTCAGTGGACTGTTCTGGAATGGTGTCTGAGTGAGTGGGAGGAGTCTTCTTTGCTGCAGGGAAGGGAGCTGCCCACCCACCATGTCCTTGAGGTTAGGGTAAAGTGGCCAAGTGGGGCATTGTTCCTCCCCAGGCCCAGATGAAGGTGTGGGCTCCTCCTCTCTTGGTGACACTCAGGCTCAGCCAGTGCACAGCCGCTTCCCTGTCCTCCTCCTTCTTCTTCAGGACGCCACCCAGTGCCCCTGGGGGCCCAGGTCTGCAGGTCTATGCCAAGCCATGCCTGCCCTCCTGGTGCCTCCAGGGTACGTGCACCTCCTGTGGCTCCAGTGGGGGCCTTCCCATGGCCCTAAGGAGCTTGGAGTGTCCAGGACCTCTGCTGCAAACACCTGCCTTAGGCCTCCCAGGCCTCACCTGGGGGTCACTGAGGCAAAAGGTGGCTCCCCCTTCCTGTGGCCCCTCCATAGCCTCAGGCAGCTTCTGAGGACACCTGATGGATCCATGAGGGCTCTCCGGGCCTTCAGAAAGAAATTCAGGCTGGACGCAGCCACGGCTGTGCACTGGGAGACGGTGGCTTTCCAATTGCCCCCTGTTCCGACAGGTGCCAAGTGGACTGTGCTAGGAATGCATTCACCTGAGTGCTATCCACCGATCCAAAGAGAATTTTACATTATCTGATGGGACAAAAAGAAGAGCCTCAGACTGGAGCCACACTTGCTGCCAGTCCAGGACCCACCTTCATGCAGTGGAGTAGCTCCAGGCAGGGGTGTCAGAGCAGGTGAGGACGACTGAGCCAGCTGAGGGTGCGCTGACCAAGGTAACATGCATGGCTCCATGCTCTGGACTGTCCATTGCGCTCTTCTGGGTGTCCACTCTGTAGGCCGCACAGGGCGTCCCTCCAACTGGACTGTGCCCTTCCACTGGGGCCATGTTGTTCCAACTGGACTGTGTCTCTCTGACTGGGCTGTGTGTCCCTCCAATGATGCTGTGTCCCTGTAGCCTCTGAGGAAAGAGCGGGGCTCAGGGCTTCTCCTGTGCTCTGGCCTCCGGGAGCTCCTGCTCCGCAGAGGAGCCTCATTGCACTGAGCTTCTTTGCCTTCACCCTGGCAGCCGTATGGGGCTCTGCAGGGACCAGCCGCGTTCTTTTTATCTGCAGTACTACTGGAAAGCTAGGATGCTTGTTTAGGTCGGAGCAGACAAGCTCTCCCCCTGCCCCTGGGGCTTGTCTTTTATATTACAACAGCTCCATTTGTATTTCACAGATATCCACATCCTTGCACCCAAGGCAATCCGTGGAAAGCATTTGATGGGAGGAGGCTGAGAGTCCTCTTCAGTTTGACGCTGTGGGTGTTGAACTGCTCGGCTGAAGAACTGGTAGCCTGGAGCCCTCCTGGTCCTCCTGCTGAAGTGCTCTTTCTACAGTGGGGTGTGGCAGCAAGGTGGGCTCCGCTGCCCAGCACGACCCTGGTACAGCAGCCTGGTTATCAGCCCATTCAGCGGTCCCGCTCACAGCCTGGAGAGGAGACTTCCCACGGGCCTTCTCCTACTGGATCCACAGTCCGCGTCGGGAGGGTGGGGGGCAGGGGCGGGGGCGGGTGGGAGCATGAAGCTTGGTCCTTGGGGGCACAGATCAGGTGCCGGGCGTTGAGTCCTAGCCTTGAGTTCTTGAGAAGCCATCGGTCACTTTGCCTGGGAGGAAACCCAGCAGGAAGCCTGGAGGCCTCACAAGGCAAGTCGAGTCTGGAACCCTCCACAGCCGTGGTCAGGTGACACTTTCCTCTGCCAAGGAAGAAAAGAGAGCTGTGTCTTTGCAGGCAGATGGCGAAACCTCAGGGTGGATGGTTCCATCAAGTCAGTGGTCCCTTCAGACCTTCCTCCTGGGCCGTGCACACTGCAGACAGCCCGCCCCTCATCCCAGGGCCTTGCTGTGAGGCTGTGAGGGGAGTAGCCATACGCTGTCACCCATTCTGTGTCTACATTTTCAAAAGGACATGTTGACTGTAATTCGGAAAACATACTCTGCTGGCTTGCAGGTGTCCCTGCTCTTGTCCTCTGCTATAGGACAGCCAGGGTCTGTTCTGGTGAAATCAGAGACAAGCCGTGAGAACAGAGGTGAACCACCTGAGACTCTCTCCATGCTCTTGTGTTTGCATTGGCAAGACCTTGTGTGTCTTGAAGGTCTGACTTTTGGATTCCGTCAGAGCTTCTCATGACTGGGTCGTACTCCTTCCGTTTTTAGTGCAAGCTCCCTCATCCTTTGCATCTTGTCACCTGGTCTCTGGAGTAGAAGATGGCACAGTTGTCCTGTGCTGGTTAATGCTACAATGTGGAGGTGATGGCAGGTGACGTGGTCCAGAGGCCTGGAAGGCAAAACAAGAGACCCATTTATTCTGAATCCAGTGTGGTAGGAATCCTCTGAATCCCACGGACCCAGTGAGACCTTGTACAACCCTCCTTGCACCCACTGGAAGCGTGTCATCTTCTCTTAAAGACTATATAAACCACCCATAATCGAATCCAATTAAGAGGAGATAGTCTAGCTTTAAACAAATGGTGAACCAACAGAGCATCCTCCGGTGAGCTACAAATTTTATGCCTTGGCACTTTCAGATGTTGTCAGGCCAAGCACATACCCAACTTGGAGCCAAATACACTAATGCTGAGAATTAGTTTCAAAGCACATGAGAGACTGGGAAAAAGAGAATGATATTTAGGACTTAATAGTTTAAAGGCCCAGTTCACTCTATAGGAATATGAGCAGACATATCCTACTGGCAATGGTACCGATTACCTTTTCATTTCATAATTAAAACATTCCAGGAGTTTGAATTTACAGGACATTAACTCCTTTTTAGCAAACCTTATACCATTCACCCTTCCTTTGCCCCAGTTAAGAAAAAATGTCTCCATGGAGACAGTCAATGTTTTTAATAAAAAGTTGATAATCCATTTTTCCCATATGTTAAAAGTAAAACTCAAGTTAGAACTTATGATTCCATGATTCTATGTGTTCCATGTGGAGTTTTTCCTTTCTTGCAGTCTGAGCCAGAGAAGTAAAGACGATTTACAAAATATAGGGAAATGGAATCATACTGGCCTGTTTGAAGTGACACTTCACAGTATGAGCATGCTCAAAGATGTCTCTGGTATCCAGGGAGCAAACAAGATGAGTCGTTGGACCATGGGTTGGTGTTCCAGGCATGGAGCACATAGAGCTGGTGTGTGGGGCCCAATATGACCTCCACTTCATTGAAAAATGTCAACTGTGGTGTAAACCATATGCATTTCTATGTTCTTCAATGAGGAAACAGTTAAACAAACTGTGGTACATCCAGGCCAGGGAATAATACTCTGTAATGAAAAAGGAATAAATCATTGATACAGCTGCTCGTATGTATCTCCAGGGAATTTTGTTGAGTGGACTAAAATGCCAGTCTCAAAAGGTTATGTACTGTATGACTCCACTTATATATTAACAACATTGTTGAAATGACAGAATTACAGAAATGAAGAACAGACTAGTGGCTGGCCATGAGTGAGAGGGGGGAGCTGGCAGGGCAGCCCTGGGAGGGAGGTTACAAAAGGGCCACATGAGGTCTCTCTGTGGTGACTGTGGTGGTGAACATAGGAATCTACTCACGTGATAAAATTGTATAGAACTAAATACACTGACGTGCAACTAATGAGTACAAGCAAAAACTGGGGAAATATCAGTAACATTGGTGGGTTATGTTCATGGCAGTTTCCTGGTTGTAATACTGTTTTGTAAGACATGATAGTTTTGTAAGATGTTGCCAGTGGGGGAAACTGAGTAAAGGATACCTGAGATTTTATGATTTCTTACAACTGCGTATGAATCTTTGATGATCTCAAACACACACACACATATGTGTGTGTGTGTATGTGTGTGTGTGTATATATATATATATATATATATATATATATATATATATATATATTTCATTTTATTTTTTTTTCTGAGACAGTGTCTTACTCTGTCACCCAGGCTGGATGGAGTGCAGCGGTGTGATCTTGGCTCACTGCAAGCTCCCAGGTTCAACTGATTCTCCCACCTCAGCCTCTGAAGTAGCTGGGACTACAGGCATGCGCTACCATGACCAGCTAATTTTTGTATTTTTTGCGGAGATGGGATTTTGCCATGTTGCCCAGGCTGGTTTCGAATTCCGGGCTCAGGCAATCCTCCTGCCTTGGCCTCTCAAAGTGCTGGTATTACAGGTGTGAGCCACTGTGCCCAGCTGAAAAAAAAAAAAATGAGAAAACATATGTGCAGATGGTCTCAGAATTCACTTGTATACGTGTCCTTCACATCCGGACATTATTGTAACATGTTGCTCTTTTTCACGTGTCCATACGCTGCTTTCCCATGACCATCTGAGTCACTGGACATTGAGTCGTTCCTTATCTTGACACAGGCAGTTCAGTCTGGGGGGCAGTCAAGGTGGGCTTCCTGTCATCCCCCAGAGGGTTCGAGGGGAGCCCTGAGCTGGGCAGATGGAATAGAATGGATCTGGAAGTCTGGCAGAAGGCCTCGGAGTGGGATAGGGTAGGCAGGCTTCCTCTTGCCTGGACACAGGACAGCCTGGAGCCCCCTGGAGCCCCCTGGGGTTGATTTCAATCAACCAAGAGGTGTGTATTGTGGCAGAAGGAACTGGACTCAGGGTTCCAGAGAATCAGGCCCTCCTTGTGCGCTGCCTGGGAAACCCTGAGTGTGGCCCTGAAGGTCTCTGCTCAGAGCCTCCTTTTCCTCACTGAAATGAGAGTAACAGTAAGTTGAATTCTAAGGGTGTCTCATGAGGCTCACGTAAGATGCCATAAGTGAATGTCCTTGAACGTCTCTACAGCCTTGCCTATTTTTATCCCCTGAGGCCCCAGGGCGTAGTCAGCACTGCAAAGTCAGGGCTGCCGAGGTTGAGGGAAAGGGTAAAGCTGTGCGTGTGCAGAGCTTGCCCCCACACCTCCAGGCACTGTGCCCAGCATCATCATCTGGGCTTCTATAGGGGAGGCATTGAGGGTGGTCCCAGGTCTGTGTTCAGGGAGCTGTGTGGGCCGTCATTCCTTGTCCTGAGAGAGGACACTGCTGATGTGCAGGGAGAAGGTGTGGAGGCATAAGGTTGCTGTGTCCGTGGGCAGACCTGTGGTACCCAGCAGGCAGAACTGTGGTACCCAGCGGGCAGGAGGTGTTCCTACCTGGGGTTTGGGAGGAGATGGGAGTGAATATGAATCTAGGAGTCATCGGGAGGCAGATGCTTGGGGTAGCCTCGAGCCCAGATGGGGTCACCCAGATGCTGGGGATCCCAGGGATCATGCAGAGAGAAGGTTAGCACCAGGGCTGGGAACTTGGGAAGCCCTGGGGTGCGGTCCACCTTGCTGCAGTCAGGTGACAGGTGTTGGCAGCTGAGGACTATGGGTCAGGAGACAGCAGAGCCTCAGAAGTGGACAAGCTACTGCTCCCATGTCTGGAGCCCAGATGGGGAGCTGGCATCCCAAGACCCAAACCCAGTTCTGCTGTTTGTTCTGTGGTTTTAGGAAGACAACACCCCCTTATTCTCAGCCTCCTTTTCCTGATTATTAAGATGAAGGGGTGGTTGAATCAAAGATTTGCTAGTTGGCCCGCAGGGTCCTTAGGGGGCCCACAGACCCTGCCATGGGCCACAGGAGGTGGGGTGGGGCCCATCCCGGGCTTTATGTTGCTTTGGGTATGTGTACATACGTGTGTGTGTGTGTACCTGTGTTAGAATACCTGTACATATGCGTGTGTGTGTGTACCTATGTGAGTGTACCTTAATGTGTGTGTGTACCTGTGTGAGTGTACCTGCATGCACGCATGTGTGTGTGTACCTGTGTGATTGTACCTGAATGCATGTGTGTGTGTGTACCTGTATGAGTGTTACCTGTATGCATGCATGTGCATGTGTGTGTGACTATACCTTCCTGCATGCATGTGTGTACCTGTGTGTGTGTACCTGTATGCATGCATGTGTGTGTATAACTGTGTGTTTACCTGTATGTATACATGTGTGTACCTGTGTGAGTGTACTTGTATGCATGCATGTGTATGTGTGTGAGTGTACCTTTATGCATGCATGTGTGTGTGTTCCTGTGTGAGTGTACCTTTATGCATGTGTGTGTGTACCTGTGTAAGTGTACCTACTTTTATGCATGCATGTGTGTGTTCCTGTGTGAGTGTACCTTTATGCATGTGTGTGTGTGAGTGTACCTGTATGCATGCCTGTGTCTGTGTGTACCTGTGTGAGTGTACCTGTATGCATGCATGTACATGTGTGTGCTTGTGCATATGTTTTATTTGATGAGTCTCTTTATATAAGACTTTGAGCAAAGGGATTGCATGTGTCACTAAAATTGGAAAATAAACAGGGTAAATCGATAAAATTTGAGGGCCATTTTTACTCAAATATCCTGCAAAGACATTGTTAAAAAGGAGAGATGAGTTGCGAGGGGCAAACACTCTCTCTAAATTGTGTAAATCTTTTCTACTGCTGACAAGGAGACATAGAGCTGTGCCTCCAGCCCAGCCCTCCTCTCTACCCACTTCCCTTTCTCAGCAAATGTGTCTTGTTCTTTTCACCATGAGATTTTTGCCTGGGACAGCTTAAATCAAAGAAGAAATTCCAACAGATGTAAATTAGGGAGAATGTATAGTGAGTGTTACCCATGAGTACATCTGTTTGCAAGGTTTAGAATTTGCTGGGAACCTCCACTTTTTTTTAATAGCTGCCCACCTGAAAAGAATTTTTGCGATGACAAATGGAGCACATGTCAGCTCCTGGGGCAGAGTGAAGGGAACGCAGGCAGGTGCTGCATCCAGGCCCTTCCTGCCTTCCCGCTCCGTCTCTACAGGCTGTGTGCAGTGCTAAAGCTCGTCAGCAACTGAAGAGGCTCATTTGTAGAACAGACATATTTGGGTCAGCCATGTGCATGTCTGCATAGAAACGCTCTTTCTGCAGAACAGCCCCGCCTTGGAACTGGAAGGCTGAGCCCATGCTGGGAGTGGTTGGAAGAGAGCAGCGTGACTTGAGCAGTCTACTAGGGAGGAGGTGAGGCCAGCTTCTTCCCAGTGAGAAGCTTGGAGGCCCCTGCCATTATCCAGGGGATATTTCTACCAGTCCTGAGACTCACAGATTGACAGAGATTTGACTCTGAATTGACTATTTTTAATTTTTGTTGTTTTATTGTTTTATATTGTTTTATTTTATTTTGTTGTTTATTTTTGAAGCACTTTGCTTTTTTTTTTTTTTTTTTGAGACGGGGTCTCACTCTGTTGCCCAGGCTGGAGTGCAATGGCATGATCATGGCTCACTACAACCTCAACCTCCTGGGCTCAAGAGATCCTCCTACCTCAGCCTCTTGAGTAGTTGGGACTTACAAGCACAGGCCCCCACACCTGGCTAATTTTGTTTGTTT
This sequence comes from Pan troglodytes, assembly GCF_028858775.2. Classification (NCBI taxonomy): domain Eukaryota; kingdom Metazoa; phylum Chordata; class Mammalia; order Primates; family Hominidae; genus Pan; species Pan troglodytes. The sequence continues at coordinate 141,106,774 of NC_072406.2, read as the reverse complement.
GTTTGTTTGTTTGTTTTGTAGAGATGGGGTCTCCCAATGTTGCCCATGCTGGACTCAAACTCCTGGACTCAAACGATCCTCCTGCCTCGGCCTCCCAAAGTGTTGCTAGGATTTCAGATGTGAGCCGCTGTGCCTAGCCACTTCTCCTTTTTGTAGGGTTTTCATTTTTAATTCAAAGTAGCCTTGCCTTGCCTGCCCAGTGTGGGCATCCAATGAATGTTTGTACACTCATTGGAAGGACAGATGAATGGAATTGTGAAAACATCTGCCTGCTCAATGCAGGGAATATCCTGCAGCTGCCATCCTGGACACATGCGCCGCACTGGGTATTCTGTTCTCCACTGTAGTGACAGCAGTTTAGCCTCTAAGAGCTTGGTGTTGGGAGCAAGGCTGTCTTCCACACCCTTGCATCCTGCTTCCTATAGGGTCCTAGGGCAGGCCTTAAGCTCTCCCCACATCTTGGTCTCACCATCTTAAAATTACCTTCCCTGTAGGCTCGCTCTGAAAAGTCAATGGGCTGCTTCTTATGAAACACCATGCCTGGCTCCCAGGGGATGCTGGACACATATTCACAGGCAGTGGTGACTCTCACTGTCACTGTGCATTCTTTAGAAGGTCACTTTGCTTCTTTGATGAATATCTTTCCTAGTGCTACCCAGGGTCAAGAATTTCTGTTTGTGTGTGTGTGTGTGTGTGTTTTTTTTTTTTTTCTTCAGAGTCTTGCTCTGTCACCCAGGCTTAAGTGCAGTGGTGTGATCTCAGCTCACTACAACCTCTGTCTCCCAGGCTCAAGCAATCCTCCCACCTCAGCCTCCTGACTAGCTGGACCCACAAGTGCACACCACCATGCCTGGCTAATTTTTGTATTTTTAATAGAGATGGAGTTTCTCTATATTGGACAGGCTGGTCTCAAACTTTGACATCAGGTGATCTGCCTGCCTCAGCCTCCGAAAGTGTTGGAATTACAGGCGTGAGCCACGGCGCCCGGTCTTCTGCTTGTTTTGAAAACCTTTGAGCAACCAGTGCCTGAAAAGAAGTCCCCTGTAACCTGGGCTAGAACAGTTATCTAGTGGTTTGTAATAATTAGTCATAGCCATCCTAGGGGTTGATTAGCTGGAGTCAACTGAGCATTTTGTACTTCTTTGCCGTAAGGCTTTTCAGAGGTAATTCCACCCATCATTAGAAAGGCGAATTTGGCCTTTCACCAAGAACCTCTGCCAAAGCTATCTTTCCCATCAGGAGATTTTGAGTGAGGCTGCACTACTGTCTCCTGGGGGGTGACAAGAAATCCCTTTGTGGGTCTCAACTTAGGGTGAAGACTTGCTAAAGTGTGTGTGTGTGTGTGTGTGTCTGTGTGTGTGTGTGTGTGTGACAGAGAGAGATATAAAGAGACAGAGACAAAAAGACAGAGAAAGAGAGGGAGAGACAGAGAAAGACAGAGAGATATGAAGAGACAGAGACAGAAAGAGATAGAAAGACAGAAAGAGACAAAGATATAAAGAGACAGGCCGGACACAGTGGCTCAGGCCTGTAATCTCAGCACTTTCAGAGGCCGAGGTGGGCAGATTGGCTAATGTCAGGAGTTTGAGACCAGCCTGGCCAACATGGTGAAACCCATCTCTACTAAAAATACAAAAATTAGCTAGTGGCAGGCACCCCTAGTCCCAGCTACTTGGGAGGGTTAGGCAGGAGAATCGCTTGAGCCTGAGAGGTGGAGGTTGCAGTGAGCCCAGACCACACCAATGCACTCCAGCCTGTGCAACAGAGCGAGACTCTGTCTCAAAGAGACACAGACAGAGACAGAGAGATATGGAGAGATAGAGAGACAGAGAGACAGAGACAGAAATGGGGAGATGGAGAGACAGAGAGATAAAGAGACAGATAGACATTGACAGATTTCTGATCCTTCAGTCCTCATAGTAACCAAGGCAAGAGTGTGGTTTTGTTCTGTTTGGGAACTCAATGATGTTGTATTCTGGAAACCTCCCCATGGTGGGCATTTGAGGCTCTTGTGGAGAAGAGGAAAAGTGTCCTCAGGGCTAGCCCCTGGCTCACTGGAGACCGTCCTTCAACCCAGGAGACTGGAGCTCTTTCACTTTAACACACAGCAGACTTTTCTTCTGATGCCTGAGTCTGTGTCTTTAAGACAATAATTGCTGAATTGAAATTTGAGACTGTTATCTTAATAACCAATTACTCAAATAACTTTGAAATTGGCTTAAATTGGCTCGTCATGCTACATTTACCTGAATCTTTTTATGGGAAAGTTAGGAACAAGAAAAAAAATTCTTGGCAGTCTGATTTGTTTGGTGTTGCTGAAGGGCCTTGCTTACAGCAAGCAGGTGGCTCTGGGTCCCCTTGGCGCAGACCCTGCCTCCTGTGTTGGAAGGAGTCGTGGGGTCAGTTCTGCTCAGCTCTGTCCACTGAACGCCACAACCTGCATGCTTCTGGGAGCCCTTACTAAAATAAAGCGTGGCGTGAGCTGTGTTCACCAGCAAGTATTTCTGTGTGTCGTGCTCATCAAATAAAATTTCCTCTTCTTTGCAAAAGATTCCAGTCTCACTGATGTTTTTTCCTTTTGGAAAGTAACAGATGAGGTCATGTAGCTTTAATTTTTCTCTCTTCCAACAGTTATGAAAACTTAAAGGTGAGAGTCACAAGCTTTAAACTGAAAGAATCCACTATTTATTAGTGGTTTGAACAGAGGAGGGCGAGTAGCTGGGAGCGGTGTACTTGGATTTTATACCTGGCTATAAACCCAGTAATAGAATATTACATCTTTTTCTCAAATAGAGTCTTATATCCCCTCATTTTTCTCATAGTCTAAAACTAAAGTCATGGGAGTTCTTAGCACTTGTCATGGTCATATTACCTTTTACTGTGCACTGTTCAAAAATGTTGTTTTTGCAAACACTTTACTGATTTTGTGAAGACCTGATTTACTTTATTTTAGAAACACGAGTAGGATGCTGAGGTCCTTACTGAGTAGCTGTCATTCTGTGATGAGAAAAGGCAGCGTGAGAAGGAGAACAGAACAGGCACAAACCGTCAGAGCATCCCTGAGGACCCAACAACCCATCGCACAGCCTTGACTCTCTTCTCCTCTTGTTTCTCTCTCATGCCTGGAGCCTTGCAGGCTGCGTGGAAATTGCGAGTCCTCTGTCACGGGTGTGCATGGCCTGATCTGGCTCCGAGGAAGGCCACTTTTGTTCCCAAGTTGCCGTTCCATTCAGAAGGGTGTTTAAACTTAGCAGGTGCTCCCACTGACCAAAGAGAGGCTGGAAATCGCATCGCTAAAGTCGTATCATGTATGTGCTTCTATTTTAAGGCATTGGAGGAAACACAGGAGAAGAATGAAGATGATTTCCAGGTTGGATATGGATCCCCAACCACAGTAAAATGAATGACTCTTTCCAGACACACAACTGTGCTCCGGGGAGGGAGCCGTCCGACCTGTGGGGAGTGTCAGGTAGCTGAGAGTCAGGTCAGGATTGCACTGTGACCCGACGAGCCACTGGATGTGCCAGGGGCTCCTGGGCCCCAGCATCCTCATACGCAACATGAGGTGCGTTAGGTGAGGATCATTGAACTTGCTTCCCCTGTGAGAATTGTGGAGACACAAGCTGGGAGGTGGTGGGGGGTGCTAGTGGGAAGAGCAGTGACCCCAGAAACAGAAGTCCTGTCCCTGTGGGACCTTTGCCAGGCACCTGGCTGTTGTGAGTTTCAGTTTCTTATCTACCGAGCAAAGAAAGATGATGTTTCCTGCCTCCCCTCAAGTGTTTGGGAGGGTGAAATGAGAAAAGGGATGCAATGGAGTTTGAACATTGTGAAGTACTATATATGAATATGAAATATTAGAGCTTTCATGACCCAACAAGATTTTCAACCTCATAATTTACCTCAAACTCCAGGAGGAAATCACCTTGTCATAAAAACATCTTGGAATGGCAATCCTTTATGCCTCTATACTGGGAGAAAATGCAGAGAGGTTTCCAAAAGAAAGGGATTATAAAACTGTAAAAGAATCTGAGTTCAAAAGCCCTTGAAAACTGCTGGACTGAGCCTTAATAATTCAAACAATTCAGCCAAAGTTTTTCTTTCTTGTGTAATAAAACATGTGTTTTGGACAAACCAGATAATGTGTCATAGAAAACCCAGGCAGGATCCAGAACCCATGGATTCTGAGTCTTCTCCCACTCTCAAGAGTCCTGCTGGATGCCCTACTGCCTGGGTTTCCCGGATGGTGACCAGATCTGATGAGCTTGAGACTTTCCTTGGCCTTTCCTTGATTCCACGTCTCCCCTTCCTTTCAGCCCCTTACCAACCACTTCCATCTTTCCCCCTTCTTCCTCTTCTCTAGCCAAAGTCAGGGTTGTCCCGTGACCTCATCCTGAAGGGGCATTTCTGCTCTCTGCAGCCCGTTTCTCCCTGCTCAGAGCCTGGGCTGCAGGCCTCAGCCATGTGGAGAGACATCTCTGGGTGGCCTTGGCCCTAGTAGGGTCAAGGACTGAGGAGGAACAGAACTCAGGGCTCTGGAGATGGGGGAGGAAGGGGAGAAGCATGCTGGGAAAGTATTTCTGGCTTTCTCTAGATGATTCTAATGATGTTGGCAATGCCACAGTGGCTTCAGATTTGCAAGAACACATATTTTTTTTCCTGGAAACTGTTTAATATAAAAAACACATTTCCAATTCTATCTGTAATTCAAAAGAAAAACCTAAGACTCCAGGCCATTGAGGATAGGTCCAAAGCATTTAGGCAAATACAGTTTTTAGTATAACAATATTGTAATTTTTGTTTCTATCCACAGAACAACAATGATATTGAAACATACTCATATTTATTTAAGTTTCAGATCGTTTGCAGTTTTTGCTTTAGATTTAACTAGGGAAAGTTGATCAAGTGGAATAAAAGCCGCAGACATCGTTTGAGGGAACCCTGAGTGGCTGTTATAAAATTCATCCAGGAAGTGATATTCTATCAGGAGGAGTTCAGTACAAGAGCAAACATTCGGGGCTGAGTAATATTTGATAGCTGGGAATAGTTAAGCAACTTTATCTGGCCTCAGAGCTGGAGTTGGCACTGCCGGTCCTCAAGCAGTAGAGTGGGCCTCAGAAATCCCAGGGCCAGCTGTGGCTTCCTGGACCCTAGAGTCCTACAGGCTGGCTTAATGATGGCCCAAACCAGAGAGGCAAGACCTGAGGCTGGATGGTGCAGGGGTGCGGGGGACACACAGCCTCTCAGCGCCTCTCACTGTGTGTCCTGTAGATCCTGTGATGCTTAGTCTTATGGGTCAACTTGACTGCATTAAGGAATAGCTAAAGAACTGGCAAAGCATGATTTTGGGGTATGTCTGTGAGGGTGTTTCCAGAGGAGATTGGCATTTAAGACAGGGTGAGCAGGCACCGTCCAATTGGCTGACTGCCCAGACAGAACAAAAAGAGAGAGGCAAAATTTCCTGCTCCCCACCCGCTTCTCTCAGAGCTGAGACACACTCTCCTGGATTTGGACACCAGGACTTACACATTTGGACTCCAGGACTTACACCTTCTCTCAGAGCTGAGACATTCTTTCCTGCCTTTGGACTCCAGGACTCAACACCAGTGGCCTCTCAGGTTCTCAGGCCTGTGATCTCAGTCTGAGAGTTACACCATGGACTTCCCTGAGGTTTTAGGATTTGGACTGAGCCATGCTACATACATCCGCAGTCTGCAAAGTGCCTGTTGTGGGACTTCTCAGCCTCTGTAATTGCACAAACCAATTCTCCTCTTAAAACCTATCTCATATAGACATATGAGATACACACATGCATATATTTGTGTACACATGTGTATGTATATATACGCATATATATAAATATGAATATGTGTACCCTGTCTCTCTGGAGAACACTAATACAGTTTTCCCAGTGGTTACAAAATTGTGGTTTCTGAAGAAAGAAGCAATCAATCACACTACTTTATTTGTGTCCATTTCACAAACATGAACTGTTAGAATAGTTAGGACTTTATGGTAATCCCTTTGCATTCTTGGAGTTTGCACAGCGCTGCAAGGATAGTCCATCTTGATAACATTCACTTCATGTAGTTTGTTTTTTCCTCCATAACTTCAGGTTAGAAGTTAGCATTTATGTTAATTAGGCTGGCATGTGTGTTGTACTACTGTGTGGAAGTAAAACCATTTTTAAAAAGTGAATCAACAGGTGTTTCACTGAAGTCTAAAACTAAACCTAAAACTAAAACCTGAGGAAACAGCATAAAAGACGACGGTAAGGAGTGAAAATACAGAAAGAAGATCCAAGTGGGAATCTTGGGTAGCGATCACCACTGAAGAATACATTTGTCAGTGGCAGGTGTGCAGGAATCGTCCTCAAAACTGGAAGCCCTGGCCTGGAGGAAGTCGCCCTCCTGGGCTCTCTACTCCATGGCCAGTTAGGAAATGGCAAAGTGAGCACGGAGACGATTCTCATCAACACACAGCGGCCCCGCCGGTAAATACCTCGAGCTTTTCGAGGCCAAGTTCAAATTAGACCGAATATAAGAGCAAACAGTACAAAACTGATGATTTTATTGTTGGGAAGAGGAGAAAACAAAACCCGCCTTCAAAATCACACCCCGCATTTTGAAAGGAAAGGATCCCAGGTACCACATTCTGCAGGAGCACTTGGATAAGCAGCCAGGAAGGTCATAACAGGAGAAGTAGAAGGCACTGTGGGCACCATTTGTCACCAATGGGGTGGCTGCCATGGTGTGGCACTGAAGGCAGCCTGGGTCGGGGAAGCTTCTGGGGCATGTGCAGGTGTGTGCACGTGCCTCTGCAGGTGTGTCTGCACTTGTGCTGCGTCTCTGCTTTGCACGTGAACGAAACCATGGAGAGCAGGAATGCATGGTTCAATGCGCATGAGAAGTGTTCATGGCCTTCAGATAGTTGAACACTATCACAGCAAATCTAAGCTATGAGATGGGATACTTTTAATTTAGTTAATAATTATGTTGTGAACTGTGGTGAGGTTGAAAAGTCTATTTTGCTGGGAGATTAGTGGTCTCATTGCACCTGAGCATAGCTGGGCTGCACCTGACACCAGTTCAGACCTGGGTCATTCACGGAGGCCCCTCAATCAGCCACGTGCTACTGACCCCAGGACTGTGCGCTGTGAATGTGCCCAGGCGGTGGGTGCACAGCACCCTTTCAGCAACGAGTGCATAAGGTGAAGCTTTAGCATAGGAAAATTCTCTGAAGAACAGGGGGAGAGGCTAAGGAACTACTGGGACATGGGAGGCATTAAAATACGTCTGCGCGTCTTGATGATGCTTGAAGCCTCTTTGAGCAGCTTACTCCCGGGGCATAGCTCAGCAAAATATTTGGTTTCTTGAATTGCCTGAACCTGGCATTTAAGGATGGAAATATGAGTCTGAATTTGCGAGCTTGAGTAGCAGTGATTTTTTTTAAAGCTCAAACTGTAACCCAAACACATTAATCACTGGAGTTTACCTTTTGTAATACTTGATAATTTTATCACACACTGAAAAAAGAAATTGATTATATGGTATCGGGAATCCTTCAGAACTTCAGCCAAATGCTGAAAAAGAGTATAAGAAAGTTTTTGTCAGATTCAAATGCAACCAAACAATGGATTAAGATTCTATTCAAGATTATCTCTCAAACTGAAAGATAATTCTGCCTTCCAGCTGTTGAGTCAAATACATACACCAAAAGTCACTGGCAGAGCAACTGTGGGCTTCGGCGAGAAATGTTTCCATTATTTTGGGGTCCACATTCAAACCAAATGTTCAGAGTCATAAAAAGTTTGATAGTTCCCGACAATATATGGTCTACAATTAGAATTGTCTAACTTGGTAGTTCTAAAAAAAATAAGAAATGGACTGATTCAAGGCTGAAGCTCTATTGTGAGCTGCCCAGAAGTATCTTTCTAGGAGACTGTGAACAATAACATGACACTCACTGATCCAAAGTAACTCTTTTAACTGTTAATTTAAAAGAAGTTTGTGTTCAAATGAATGTATCAAAACTGGGATCTCAAAACAGAAAATGGTGAATCAGAAAGAAACCGCGACTTGGCACCTCTTGCAATATGTGGTTAAATGTAAATGAATGTGGGAAAGTTGTCTGGAGGCCCACAAGCTTCTGAGAACAGAAGGGACGCTGTGCAAAACAATTCCTTATAATAAACTCAAAATAAAGTAATAAGTCACCGCAGCAAACCTAGGAGTGAATGTGGGCTGTGGAGGGGGAAATAAGCCATTCCCAGGGCCTCGTCTGGGGAAAAGAGGGCAGGGAAAACAATTGAGAGTTAGCAGGCAGAAATGGAGGAATAGAATATCTTTTGGGAGAAGGATTTAGACTCTGTTTTGACATCTTCTAATAGAAATATTTGTTCGATGATGGTTTCCAAAGAAGGGAAGCTTTCTCAGCCAGCATCAGCAGGAGCCAAGGGGCACAGTCCAAGTGGGAACTTTGAGAAACATTTACCAAGAGACAAGCAGGGACCTTGCAGCATCCCAGGGATCAGCAACTCTGAGGCTGCTCCCCGGCCCACGCCTGAAGGAGGAGGTGGCAGAGTTCGCCGGAAAAAGAGTCAGAAAGAGTCAGGAGAGCAGGGTCATCAGCCTGTGCAGGGGCCTTCCCCGCAGGAGCTGAGATCTTTCCTCAAAGGATTCAAATGGCGCTGGGAGCTGCAGGGGGGATGTGGTGGCCTCACACCCACTCTCCAGCTGGTGCTCCCCGCTGCCTGAAGCCAACCAGTATTAAAGAAACAATTACTCAATGTCACTTGTTAAAGAACAGGAGACTCTCTTCAGGACCATCTCCATAGGTACAGGGACCAAGGCAATGGGATTTTCCAGTGACTGGGCTCAGCTCTGAATAGAGCATGGGCCAGTAAGCATCTATAGCCAAGGACAGGATGAGGGTCAGTGTATGGAAAATGACTAAAGAGGAGACATCAGGGCTACGGGAGATTCTGACTAGAGATTCAGATATCACCGAGAGTGATCAGATGCCTGTGGATTGGGGTTTCTTGACAAACTGACTTAGCAGTGTTCTTCCCAAAAACTAAATTGTACAAGGAATTACATGGATGGGCCTAGGAGAAGCTTCAAGAGCATGACTAAAGTTTGGCCAAGCAAAGAAATTTTGTCACCAGAAGGCCTGGAACAAAGAAGCCTGATGAGGGGATCGACTTAGCTCAGGCCCTGGCCCAGCGTGGCTGATGGGAGTAGAGGCTGGGACGGGAGGTGCCCAAGAATGGAACCAAAATGCACAGTAAAATGCCCAACTAACAAGAGGGACAGGAGTGACTAGTAATTGATTAAACCAGCAAAAATAAAGGAAAAAGAAGAAAGAACAATGTTAAAAATGCAAGCAATACATTCAAGTAAATCGTGTTATGTAATATGCTAATGAAATGAATGCTCTCATTAAATTTAAGAAAACCCATGTTTTTCAGAGGCAGCCAGAGGGAACCTCTCCCTGAACGCCTTTCTCCCACCCTAGGCCACGATCCTCTCAGGACTTGGTAGCTTTGCTTTTCCTCCGTGCCCCTTATGGTGTCCAGCCACGGAGGTTTCCATGCACATTTAAACTAAATGCCCCATCTTCATAGCTTTGGTCATGCAGGGGAGCCCCTAACCTTGGCTGTCACCACCGAAAACACTTGCACTCATGCGTTCCGTGGGTGCCGGCCTTGTTCCTAAGACAGCCGCCTTCCATTTTGGCCAATTCTACACCATTAGTGGGGAAACATAGTGAACAACCCAACCCCACAATTTGCTTGACTGTGAAGCTTTCCAAGAATTTGATGAATTATAACTCGTGTGAAGAGAAACATAAAATCCTCTTTTTTTCCCCACTAATCCAGCTTTGCTCATCGCCACCTGCCTATTGATTGGTAGGGGAAAAAAAACGTAGCTAAATAAGTCTGGCCTTCAGCTTATTCAGACCCGGTGATTGAAAGGCTCTCTGTAGGTGGTTCTGGTTCTCTTGGAGAATGGTCCAGGTGTCCCCCACCTCTGCCTCTTCCTCCTTCCCAGGGGCCTGCAGATGGGGGTGGTAGGAAGACAGGGGCATCGGGCGTGTCCCTGGCAATGGCTGTGACCTCCAGGGCATTGTGCCTTCTTTGCCTGTGAGTCAGCTCCATCGGCTGCCCAGAGTCTGGTGCTGGAAGCCAGTGGATATGCCAGGCTGTCCCCTGCAGCTGCCTCCTGGTGTCTCCAACAGAACAGAGAGCAGAACCCCACCTTTGAGGTCCCTGAACTTTTCCCAGTAATTAAGACAAAGATCTGCTTAACTTGCTCTCTGGCCTCCTCTCCCCATCTGAGCCTCAGAGCCAGAGAAAGGGCAGCATTTCCTTCTTCTCGCCCTTTGCTATCTTCTCTCCTGCCACAGAGATGGTTCGGGCCTTGTCGCGAGCAGGTGGGCCACTGCCTTCACAGCCAGGATGAGGCCCCTGAGCTGCATTTGAATGGCTAAGGGGAAGGGACAACACATCCTTTCCCATGGCCCTCTGCTGGCAAAGCTCTTGCCTGGCTGCCTCGTCTCCTGTGTACATGACCGGAACTGGACATTACCCAGCTCTGCCTTTCTACCCCTGGGCGACAAACCCCACTGGCCCTACAGGCAGTTGGGAGCACTAAGCAGCTATGGCAAGGGACAAGAAGAAGGCACAGGAATCGTTTTCAAGAAGCGCCCTCATTGCGAGCGGGAAGCATGCCTCCCTCCTCTGTCCCATCGCTCCACTGCCTGCCTTGCAGAACTGTGGTTTGCAGGCAGGTGCTGGGTTCATCCCTGAAGTTCTGGCTCCTAGCACAGGCCCAGCAGAGAGCAGGACTTGGGAACTGAGTAAGGATCAAGTGTGCGAACTTGTGATGCCCCCATCCCTGCCCCCCACACACACATTCTCATCTCCCCAGCCCCAAGCTCCTTGGAGTAGTTCCATTAAGGTAAAGAACTTAAATCTCAGAGAGATTTCTGTACCCCCATGTTCATTTCAGCATCAATCGCAGTAGCCAAGATACAGGAACAACTAGGGTCTGTGGATGAGTGAATGGAGAAATCAAATGCGATTCATCCATTCAGTGGACTATGATTCAGCCTTAAAAAAGAAGGGGACGCTGCCTTTGCAGGAACATGGGCAGACCTGGGGGACATTGTGCCGGGTGACACAGGCCAGGCACAGAAGAACAAATACTGCAGATCTCACTTTTACGTAGTATCCAAAATAGTCAAACTCATCGAATCAGAGAGCAGAATAGTGTTTACCAGATGCTGGGGGAGGGGAAAATGGGGAGATGTTGGTTCAAGGGCTCCAAGTTTAGTTATGCAGGATGAAAAAGTCCTAAGATCTCCTGTACAACACAGGGTCTATAGGTACACTTAAAATTTTGCTAAGGTGGTACACCTTGTACTCAGTGCCCTTACCACAAAATTTTTTAAAAATTAAAGAATTAAAACATAAAAATAAAGGAAGCAGGAAGAAACTTCCTCCAGTGGTGAAAGGTAGGTTATGGCCTTGATTGTGTTGAGGGTTTCACAGCTGTGCACTTATCCCAAACACATCACATTTTATACATTAAATATCTACAACTTTTTATATGACAATCATATTTTAATAAAGTAGTTTTAAAAATAAATAAAATAAAATCAAGGGGAAGTAGCTAACCTATCCTGGCAGAGAGTTCAAACACGCCCTTCCAGCCTGCAGACACTGAGCAAAGTGGCTCTGAAACAGAGGCTGGAACTGGAGCCCTGCAGGGACACAGGAGGCTGACGGTTCAGAAATTCAGACAGGCGATAGTCTAGACAAAGGGAAGCTTTTTGTGTGTTCATTGGTAAGCAATGAACAGAAGATTTTGTTATTTATTTAAATAAAAAGAAAAGAAAAAACAAGATGAAAGTTTGCAATGGAGAGAGGGAAGTTGTCTCCGTGAATCCAAGTGGTGGCTAATAATGAGGGGAGTGGCATGTGGTGACTACACAGCAGCTCCTGCTTGCTGGGGACTCTGATCCCTGCCTTGGCTTCGGTTTTGTTTCTTTTGTAAGCAATGTGGCTTCCACTCTCTGTTCCTCAGCGGCATCCCTCGTCGCCGTAAGAGGCATAATTGTCTCTTCACAGAACTGTTAGCATCACAGAAATTAGCATTAAGTGACACAATATGATATAAATAATACCGATGCCAATATCCACAAGAGATTAGCTCTATTAACCTTTCAGTTGAGCTGGAAGCATTGCAACTTTTTGACCCCCCTCCCCCCAAAAAAGCTAGTGATGTTTGCTTTCAAATACACAAACTCAAAGCACCTGCGTTTAATTTTCATCGGGAGCACCGTTTTCATTTCTGAGCTGCAAAACTTCCGTGCTTCTGGCCCCTACTATGTCAAAAATGCACAGTGGCAGATTGGCATATTGAGCTATTAATAATTTGCTATATGTGTTACATATGTTGCATAAATGAACAGTGTTCTATCACTATTTCTTGACACTGGGGCCCTTGGGGTGGCAGGCTAAGACCCAGATCTGTCTACAACCTGCCTGTTCTGGAAAAAAAGGGAAAAAAAAGTGGCCCCTTAGAGCAGAATCACATTCCAGCTTGCAGAGCCAATGTTTCAGATGTTCACTCTTTCCTGTTCCTTGTTCCTCCACTCAGACCTCATCTGGCCATGATGAAAAATGATGTGATGCAATTTTTTATTCTACGCTTGACACTCTCATGGAAGGCAATGTGGTTCATTGATTCCAAACTCCAAAAAGGTCAAGAAATGAGGAACAAAATTTTTTGGAAGCAGCCCAGGAAAAACTTTCAACTTGGACCACGTATACCCAGGAAAACAAAACTGCTAATTGTTACCCCTTCTGTTGCTATTAAGCTTCAGAGGAGCCCTGAGCCTATGTTTCATGAGCATGTACTTTTATATTAAAACATTATTGAGACACCAGGTGAAATGTATATTAAGTGTCTAGCTGAAAATGGACAGTAGGTTTAAATTTTGACAGCAAACAGCTGTAGGATTTCTTGAACTTAATTCAAATAATGAAATCAATAGGTTATGCTACAGTTTCAAGTTTCCCCAAACAAATTTATATGAAAAATGATATTAATTTATTTGAGATTACTTCAGCCAAGAAAGAGATTTTTCTCTGTCACTTCTGAAGGGTAGTGGGGGAGAAAAAAATCTGAACTATTACAAAAAATGTAGCTTGGATGGTTTAGAGATCTAATAAACAAAATGTGGCTTTTCAGTTCAGATTAATCACAATTGCCTTGTTTACCCGTTCTGCGGCGGCAACAATTTTTGAAATGCTAATAAATTAGGTCTCCTTTTTATCCCCCACGTTGGGAGAACAGCCCTTTCCAAACCTAATGTATGTGTCGGCAGCATGCCCAAGTTTTTCTCTTTTCATACACACTTTTCAAAAAATGCCACACAGCAGTGAGCCCCCTGTTGAATAATTCCAGTATGAGTAAATCCTGAAGGTTAGCAATCCAAGTTTAAGCCAAATGGTGCCAGATAAAAATTCCAATTTAGACACGGTTCCAATTCACACTGCTTTCAGCCTGTAACCTTCCCCGAACAGTGCAGCCAAAAGATTTAATAGTGTCACCAGTAGGGCACGCATAAATAGCAACTTTTATTGGTCACTATTTTGGAAATGTCAGGAGGGCTACAATATGGTTCTAGTTTGCATTCAGCCTTCACTTTGCTCACCTAGCTGAATCTTGGAAAACGTTTTTTTCACTGTGACATATTGTAATTCCTTGTGAAAAAGCGTTTTCACCCACGAGACTTCTGATGTGGGACTTGGCAATATATTTTCTAGTAGTGGCAAGGAATCCACACCCTCTCACTGAATCTTCTGTAGGGATAACTTCTGTCCTGGTGGCCGTGGGACCCACACGGTCTTGCTCTCTAGCAGAGAGGAGAGATTTGTACCTGGAAGAGTTAATGAGGTGTCCACTGTAGGAACAGGGTATTGGGGTTCAAGGGGACAAGAGCAGACCCACCTGGGACGTGAGACAGACTGAAGGCGGAGGGCCTCGCAGATGGTGGAAGAGGGAAGGGCATCTGTGTGAGATGGGGCCAGCATGGGCCAGAGTCTGGGGGGGCGGGCGGGAAGTGGGCGTTCTGTTCAACACAGTGGTTCAGAACTCAAAAGCGGTGTTTCAAAGAAAGTCCTCAGTCCTTGCGGTGTGTGCGCCGCGTGCAGGAGCAAGACGCTGCCATCCCACGATGACGTTTCGCTCAGTTCATGCATGTCCTCGGAGGCGCCGTGTGTCTGTTCCAGCTTGTGCGGCGAAGGAAGATCTGCTCACCTCCAGGCACCATCCCGGAGTCCGAGATCTGGTGCGCGGTGCGTGCTCATTTGTTACGGCTGAAACTTTCTGCAAAGAGCATTTCAGGGCAGCACCCCTCCCGGTGATGGGGCCCCCGGCCCCGCACTTTCTGAGAACCAAGGGCGGTCTCAGAGAGTGCAGGTCCTGTCGCTCTAGGCCCTGCCGTGCCCAGAAAGAGGCCAGCGTTTTACTCCAGACGAATGATTTCAATACCATGTTGGAACAGTGCTCCTCACTCAAAGATTCCTGTCCCCACCGCTCGGCAGCTCACTCAATCACCTTCACCGTGAGAAAGCTCCGGAGCCTGGATACCTGTGGACACAGGTGAGGAGCCGGTGACACTGCCATATGTGCCCCCCAGCTGGCCTGGGGGCTCCGCGCTCCCCGGGCTGAGTTTGCCTCCGAGGGCTGGGCTGATCCCGCCCCCTTGGCCTGCCGTAAGCGGTCCTCAGCTCTCTAACCTCGGGGCAGCTGGGCCGGGCTGGAGCGTGGAGGATGGAAGCGGAAAAACCCTTCAATCCTGGACAGAAAGAATCCCCTAAAGACAAGCCCAACTACAAAACCAATCTAGAAGGAAAACCCGTCTTGTTTAAGGAAACGTGAGAGCTTTTTCCTATTGCAAAGCCAGCTCGATTCCCTCTCCTTTTCATTTATTGGTGACTTTAACAAATGTTTTAAACCAAATTTAGAACAGCTGGTTCTCCAGAAACTGCTGGAACATAAAGAAAATGCTTCGTTTGGTGCCATACCCAAATAAACAGGGGTTTAAACCTCAAGCTCTGACGAAGTCTGGCCTCTGGTGGCTCTGGTTACCGAAAAATTGGCCTTTGTTCAAGATGGATGGTGTATACCTTGCCAGATGGAAATACCTCATGTGTATTTCGCAATGAGTGCAATTGAATTAATAGATACTGCCTCTCTAAGACCCGGGTGATTTTCCTATAATGTGACACGGACAGAGGAATTAAAAACACCATGGGTGGAAAGTCTGTGTCACTTGTCCAGGTTTTCAGACAAGGGCAGACCACTTACACGTTCTTCTCTGGAAAAAAAAAAAAAAAAAAAAATCTCCCCTTCCTACATGGTATAATGATGGGCTTTGTTTTTTAAAATCTGTGTCTGGTATATATGTTCTTTTTGTCTTTCTGCCATATCACATTTCCTTTCTTCCTCATGATCTGAAACTGGCTTCCGGAATTAAAACAAACAAACAAAAGCTTCCCAGATTGTCAACATTTTAACTCTGGAGGAGAACCCCATGCATCTGAAGCACCCCCTTCTTAGTGCCGGAGAAGGTGGAGCTATTCATCACTTCTGTTTTTTATTAAAATAAAATAAAATAAAATAAAAACCCTAGCCTGCAATCAGAAGAGGGAAAGGATTTCCCCCCAAATATGACTCTGATGGTTTAATTCTGGTTTCTATTCCCCTAGCAGCACTTACTTGTTAATACGCCAGATATCAGGGAGCAGGGATCACTGAAAACATGTTTATGAACATATTAAACTCCGCGTCAGGACCCAGGGCCAACGATCCCCTGGACGGCAGGACCCAGGCTGCTAAATGAAGTCCACAGGCTGCAGGCCAGACCTACCCCGCAGCAGCACAGAGCAGGGGCTGGAGATAAAGCACGAGTCAGAAGCTCAGCAGAAGCATTTCAAATGCCCACTTAAAATCAACACGGGAGTGTGATCTCATGGAGCCTGGGCTCCATGGCTTAGAAAATATAGACCGTTAGAAAATATAGGCCAGGCGCGGTGGCTCACGCCTGAAATCCCAGCGCTTTGGGAGGCTGAGGCGGGCCAATCACAAGGTCAGGAGATCGAGACCATCCTGGCTAACATGGTGAAACCCCGTCTCTACTAAAAAAAATACAAAAAATTAGCCAGGCGCACTCCAGCCTGGGTGACAGAGTGAGACTCTGTCTCAAAAAAAAAAAAAAAAAAAAAAAAAAAAGAAAGGAAGAAAATATAGACCTTGTGATGCAGCCTGGTGTGGGCACCCAGGGTTGCTTGTGTTAAGCCACATCTGTGGCTACAGAGGTACCTGAGCAAAACTCAGAAACTGCCACCAGAATGCTGGCTTTGACTGCAGGGGACTGAAATTACTGCAGTAAGGTGAGATTTCCCTGAGAAGTGTTGTCCTTTTACTAAAGCATAAAAGAAAATCTCTGAACCCAAATGCCTTGCATATTAGTCCCTTCTCATGCTGCTAATAAAGACATATCCCAGACTGGGGAATTTATAAAGGGAAAGAGGTTTGATGGACTCACAGTTCCACATGGCTGGGGAGACCTCACAATCATGGTGAAAGGCAAAAGGTACGTCTTACATGGTGGCAGGCAAGAAAGAATGAGAACTAAGCAAAAGGGGAAACCCCTTATAAAACCATCAGATCTAGTGAGACTGATTCACTACCATGAGAACAGTATGGGGGAAACCACCCCCATTATTTGATTATCTCTCACTGGGTCTCTCCCCTAACACGAGGGAATTCTGGGAGCTACAGTTCAAGATGAGATTTGGATGAGGACACAAACAAACCATATCAGCTTGACTCTGTAAAGAGTCCACTACTTTGACATTTTAGCTTTCCTTAAGGAGCAATAATTTTGCTTGGCTAACAGATCTCTTTCACAGTGTGGTAAGGACTCCAATTTTGAACAGAGCCAGACAGGCCATTTGCAAACAGAACTATCTGCAAATGGGCACAAGTTACTCCCAGCACAAGTGAGTGGTTTGCCTTGGTGGCCCATACAGTCTCCTCTAACTAGGGGACTCTGGCACATCTATAGTTTATGCTTATTCACCTGCTTTAATCAGTTTAGTGCTCCCAAATGTCCCAGCTCAGAAGATCAGTCATAAGGCCACCCTGGCTATGAGGCATCTCCATGTGTGCAAAAACACTGGCTCACTTGCTGGGCTGGCACTGGGCTGGGGACATGAACGTGAGGACTGACTGTAAGGGAGAAACACTGGTGACTGTCACCGGCAGTGGGAATGCAAAGCACTGAGCACCTCAAGGTCCTTAGTTAGCCTTCTCAACTTCTGTTGCTGGTGGAGTCTGAGGTGGCCCGAGTTTTCAGCTGGAAAATTGCATAAGCCACTTTAAAGAGCTTTGAGTCAGATGTGGAAACCTAGACTCAAGATGAGCTTTGAGTCTAACTGCTGTGTCCTCAGGACCCTTACTGGAGCCAAGGAATGCGTGAGAAGTGCCTCTTGGCCCAGCCAGAAGAAAGGTATGGAGTCTGAGCTGTGCCTTCCTGAGAATAACCTGTTCCTGGCCTCTGAGTTCTGCCTGCTGTGGGGATATGACATGCTGTATCCAGGAACCAGTGGAAGGCAGCTGGGCTGGAGAGCCAGCACTGATGGGTGAGCAGCCTCCTCCGGCTATTCCTGCAGGCAACATCCAGGCCAGGCAACACCCAGGCCAGGCAACGGCAATGATCGGGACACAGAGAGAGCCCAAGGGATTCAGTGACTGACAAGCAACCAGCTGGGGGCACCTCATCTCCTTGGCTGGGGAATGATCTTGACCACATGAAATAGAAGTGTATTGGGATGCTTATAGGTGAGACGAGATTCAGAAGCAGTCGTATCTCCTCTGTGCAAACCAGTTGGCCTATGGAATGTCTAGCTGCCTTCCATCCTTCTAGATATGGTCAGCAGCAGCAACTTGTATGTCCCCAGTTCTAGGCACCCAACTCTGGAGAAACAGGTTTCAATACTAAACAACAGGAGACAGGTTTGATAGTAATTTCAAACCCACCTACCCACAATAAACAGGTGACACTGGTCACCAAACACTTCAATCACACTTCCGTCAGCAAAATATTACCCTCGGTGTGAGTATATGGATGTGCTTTTAAGTAGATAGATGATAGATAGATAGATAGATAGATAGATAGATAGATAGATAGATGATAGATAGATAGATGATAGATAGATAGATGATAGATAGATGATAGATAGATGATAGATAGATGATAGATAGATGATAGATAGATAGATAATAGATAGATGATAGATAGATGATAGATGATAGATAGATAGATGATAGATAGATAGATAATAGATAGATGATAGATGATAGATAGATGATAGATGATAGATAATAGATAGATGATAGATAGATGATAGATAGATGATAGATGATAGATAGATGATAGATGATAGATAGATATAGATAGATAGATGATAGATAGATAGATAGATAGATGATAGATGATAGATAAACAGATAGATAGATATTAGTAGATATGTCTTGTATGGTATGCTTTATAAAACATACACAAAATACAAATTCTAAAACCATGAGTTGCAAAAATTATAAATAGAAATTTTAATGTTTTCTTCCCATACCCATTGAAGCTTCTTCACCCCGCACTTGGAGACTGCTGTTCCAGAGCACAGAGGTCTGAGTTTTGAGCTGGCCATACCAATCTCAGTGTGACAATGGGAAGCTGCTGGTGCCCCCTTCCCCGTCTCCAGGCCTCTGTTTCCCTGTCTGTGAATTGAAATGATTGAGAAGAGAGTAGATCTGATGTGCTGTGGGATCTAGGGACTGAGATAGACATGGAGACAGAAGAAGAGAGGGAGGGAGAGCAGAAGATGGAGAGAAGACGGAGATCAAAGAGAGCAGGAGAGGGAGAGAAGAGAGAAGGAGATAGAAGCAAAGATAGAGAAAGAGAGAGAGTGAAAGGAGGACTGCATAGATAAGATAGCTAGTTAGTGAGTGATAGATAGATAGATAGATAGATAGATAGATAGATAGATAGATGATAAATAGGCTCCAATTTTCAGGAACCAAGCTAACCAGCCAGCTCCATGTAGCACTGCCCAGCCATCATCAAAGATGCTGCTACCCCTACATCCTTTGCTGTCTGTGACCACTGGGCCCCAGGCTACTATTTGCTCCTGGTTGGGGGTGTGGGGGACTTTCCTTCTTCCTTAGGCTCAGGTTTCTTGATTGAAACTGACTAAAGGAATCAGCTTTTTTCATCCCATGAAATTGTTCCTCCGACTGCTGGAGACTCAATAAGTGGCTGCTGCTGCGTGCCCCAGCATGGCCTTGGGGCATTTACATATGAGAGCACTCAATACTTGCCCAAGAGGTAGGTGTGATGCTGTCACCATTTCTGTTTCACAGACAAGGACATGAGCTTCTGTGGGGTTAGATGACTTGCCCAAGGCCACATGCCCAGCAGGAGAAGGTGCTGCCCGCCCACCCCCTCCACACTATCCCTTGGGTCTCTCTCTTTCCAGCTGCAGGTCAGGAGTGAGTGCACGGACACTCCATTTATACCTGCACTGCATATTGAAATGGCTTCAGGGAATGCTCAGATTCTGTTGGTATTTGTGCCTTCCTCTAGACTGTCAGCACTGCAGAGCAAAGCCCCCATTCAGTTCCATTTGGGTCCCCGCCCCACTGCCTGCTGAAGAGATGGGATCTCAGGTTTCACAAGGGGCTGGTGAAGGTCACCACTCTCTGTTGGATCCTGCAAATGGTCTCCAGTCCAAGTTTCTTAAATTTCCAACTGGCTTGGAGCAGATCATTATTGAAGGTCTGAAATGGCTGAAGCATCCAGCGTCCCTGCCGGCTGAGTCTGAAGCGATTCTTACTGCAGTTCATGCAGGAGGAAGTGTGTTCCTACACCACTGCCACCCAGAGGCGCTGCCCCGAGGAATCTGGGAGTTCCCATGCTCGCCCGGGGTGGGGGCTGGGTCTTACCTCGCCTTGAAAACCTGGAGCCTAGGGTAGTGCCTTTCGCAAAATAAACAAATCAACACAGAGCATTACAAAAGACTAAAAGTAATACAAATGTTTCCCTTCAGTTTTACAGCTGAAATAAATACAAAATTCTTTCAATTACACTTGGCATTTTAGACATTGCAATTTTATGAAATGTTGCTGCCATGTCTTAAAAAGTTCCAGCTCTATAACAAAACAGTCTTAAGCTTTTGAAACAACTGGAAAGTAACAGCCAGGTCAAAGGAACATAAAATACAAGCAATGACATATGTAAGCTATACTTGGAGAATACAGTGATTCTGGGAACACATTGCCCAACTATGATTTATTAACACATAATATTCAGAGAGCAGATGACCTGCTGGGGCAGCTGCAGTCCCAACACTGACCTGGAGTTGCATCAAGAGAGCAAGCTGCCAACCCCATCTGCCTGCCTGAGCGTCGACATCTTCAAAAGATGGAGAAGGGGCCCCAGAGACTGTTTTTCCCCCAAAGTCCCTGAAACAGACCGGGTGTCACTTGTCAATAAAGTTTCATGTGGCTGAGGCACTCACAGGGTGTTTGAGTTAACTCTGGACCAGCAAGGGCTGCTCTTGTGTCTGGCTCTGTCATAACGTGGCCAGTGATTAGTGTAGAATGTTCTAGATGCTCCATGTGGAAGGGACTCTGAGGCCTCAGAAATTTGGGTGTTTGCCTGCAAAGATCTCTTGGAAAAGATTGGTTTTCCCCTCTCTTCATCTGTTTCATCACCAAATAATTTTGGTAAAGGATATTGAACGAGATAATAAACTCTTCTCCACTCAGTTTAAATTTGATAAAAGTAAATGCCAAAGTGAGTGTCGGGCAGATTGGGGTGTGCAGAGCTCACAAAGGAAGTGGCTAAGAACAGATCCCACAAGTCTCAGACTTCCAGCCATATTAAGGACAGAGCGGTCATAAATGGAGCTATAGCCAGGTACCCATGCTGTGCAGGCATCCTGTGTGTGCTCTGCCCTCTGCTCCCCCAAGGTAAGAAAGGATGTCCAGTGAGAGGAGGTGCCTCCATGAACTGCATAGACTCTGAAGCTGCAGGAGTTGGACTGCTGCCCAGTCCTGCCTGGGAGAGCTCAGGGGCCACTGAGCCACGGGGTAGGCTGTGACAAAGAGAGCGCAAGGTGCTGCTGCCCAGCTGGGGAGTAATGGCTCCCCCTCACCCCCATTGTAGTCAAAATCTGGGAGTCAGCACCAGATGCAGAATCCCGGAAGGAGGGGAAGGATTTTGACCTGGGATCTGGGAACATCAGGAGCTCTGTTCTGACAGGCAACAAAAGTCTGCGTTGGGTGGACAACCAGAAAGTTGCAGGCTGAGCAGGGACTAAGTGCACAGAACTCTGGTGAAACAGGTGCTGTGCAGTGAGAACACTATCCATCTGCATTTTGGAAACCAAGACCCCATGGTGGGCTCTTTGTGTGTGTGTACAGATGCAGGCATATTACATGTGCCATCTGTATCTATGTCACATGGTGATATACATACACACCTTGATAGAAAGCCAAGAGAGTATGCTTATGTGTGAATGTGTGTACATACATGCACATACATGTATACATGTATATAATCAATAAATATGCATTACATATATCCATGCCCCATAAAGATACTATATGATATGGTTTGGCTCTGTGTCCCCACTCAAATCTCATGTCGAATTGTAATTCCCAGAGGGGCCTATAGGGAGGTGATTAGATCATGAGAGCAGGCTCCCCCCTTGCTGTTCTCATGATGGTGAGTGAGTTCTCATGAAATCTAGTTGTTTAAAAGTGTGTAGAACTTCCAGCTTCGCTCTTTTCCTTCTGCTCCAGCAATGTAGGACGTGCCAGCTTCCCCTTTGCCTTCCGCCATGATTGTAAGTTTCCTGAGGCCTCCCCAGCCATGCTTCCTGTACAGCCTATGGAACTGTGAGCCAATTAAACCTATTTTCTTTATAAATTACCCAGTCTCAGGTAGTTCTTTATAGCAGTGTGAGAACGGATTCATACCCTTTACATATCTTTATATATAGGCAACATAGCATGCATGTATGTGTATATACATATATATTTGTGTGTGCATGCTCACATACACGTGCAGACACACACACAAACTTTCAGATTTGCAATGCAGATTGAGAGTATTTAGACCTTCCGGCACCCATCCCTCTTATGGCAACTGAATCCCAATTACCCACATATTCTCATCAAAGATATGGCTCCCTGAGGGAAGCTGTGATTCAATTATAATGTGACACGTGCTGTATGACATATGATCAATATGTGATGTGTAATATATATGCATACAAATATATTTATATGATTCTCTTTAATATATAATTAATATATGATTTACATATATATATAATTCTCATTAAAATGCATGTACCAGAAGAATGAAATTTGAGCTGAATTTCTAAGGAGAGGAGTTGATATTATGCCTGAGAAGGGGAATTAATATTATTTAAATGAGGAAAACGGCATATGTAAAACCATAGGGATTCAAAGGAATTTGCTAGATTTGGAAAATGGCAAATATTATCAATGTAAAAACAATCCTTATTAATTATCAAGGTTGAATTTGGGAATGAGCCAAGATGAGTCAGGCCAGAGGATTTTTGAGCTAAGAGTAAATCACGTCTACTGTAAACCCTGGGCTTGTGGGCACATTACGTTGCATTTAACTATTTATTTTGAAAGAGTAATAGATTCACAGGAAGTTGGAAAGATAGATAATTTAGAGAGATGCCTATATCCTTCACACAGCTTTTGCCAATGGTGAAAGCTTATGTAATTATAGCACAGAATGAAAACCGGAAAACTAACATTGGCACAATTGAGATTTTGCCAGTTTTACATGCACTCGTGTGTGTGTGTGTGTGTGTGTGTGTATTTAGTTCTATGCAATTTTAGCCCATGTGTCAGTTGGTGGAATCACCGAGTCAAGGAATAGGACTGCCCTGTCATCATAGGGGTCCCCTTTGTGCTATCACTTTGCAGTCACACCCATTTCCCTTCTCCTCCTCCTCCATCCCAAAACTTGCATCACTAATCACCTTCCATCTCTATCATTGTTAGTTTAAGAATGTTCCAGAGAGGGGATCCTACAGTATATAACCTTCTAATATTGGCTTTTTTATTCAGCATAGTGTTGTGGAGAGCCACCCAGTTGTGTACAGTGATAATTTGCTCTTGTTTACTGCCGAGTTGTATTCCATTATATGGACATGCAGAAATTTGCTCAGCCATTCATTCATAGAAGTTGTTGATTTGGGTTGTTTCCGTTCAGATTTTTGTTTGACATCAGTTTTCATTTCTCTGGGCTATATGACCAGGAATGTAACTGATGAGTGGTATTCTATGTGCCTGCTTGGCTTTTTAAGACTGCCAAATGATTTTCCAGAGTGTATCATTGGCATCCCCTAGGCAACATATAAGGGATCCAGTTTCTCTGTATCCTTGACAGTACTTGGTATTACTTCCAAGTACTTTTTTTTTATTTTAGCAGTTCTGGTAGGTGTGTAATTATATCTCATTGTGATTCTAGTTTGCATTTCCTTAATGGGTAATAATCTTGAATATATTTTAATATGATTATTTGCCATCCATATATCTTCTGGTAAATGGCCTATCTTTTGCCCAGTTTCTAACTGAATTGTTGGTATTTACTGTTGAATTTTGATCATTCTTTCTACGCATCTTTCGGTCAGATATGTGGCTTGCAAGTATTTTCTCCCAGTATGTATTTTGGTTTTTGTTTGTTTGTTTGTTTGTTTGTTTTTGTTTTCATTCTCTTAACAGAGTCATTTGCAGAGCAAAAGTTTTAAATGTTGATGTAGTTTGATTTCTCAAAATTTTCATTTATGGATCATGTTTTTGCTCTAATGTCTAAGATTGTTTTTATCCCTGGCCCTATTCTTTAGTCTACAGAGCTCCAGCTTTTCTTGGTTCTATCTTTTTTTTTTTTTTTTGATCTGTGTCTGTTGACGTTTCTGATTTGCACACTTCTCCAGTGCCTCATTCCAGATATAAAGGAGGCAAAAGATAACCCCTGGGGACTTACTATGCTGTTTCTCGAGGCCCAGATCCCCTAGCTCATTGCATTCTTCCTTCCATCATTCAGAATTGTATGTTTATTTCACGTATGAGGTCTGGGATTGTTAGCTACTCTTAGTCAGGGAATTAGGGAGAAATTTGTCTATTGCATCTTGTCTGGAACCAGAAGTTGGTCCATAGCATTTTGATGCTGCTGTTTTTACCACATATTTTTCATTCTGGGAATTCTTTGATAACAGTTTATGAATGTAAGTATTTGAAAAAAATTATCAACATTGGGTTTTTGTGAATAAAGTATTTTCTGGAGCAAATCCAGTTAAACCCATTTCAAATAAAAATAGAAACACTTGAAATATTTAGCTGCCATATAGAAAGTTGGTCAATGAATTATTTCACCAAAACTATTTTCATCAAGATCAGTTTTCTCCCAAATAAATTTTGCAGTCAAGTTTTAATTCATAGATCAGTATCTTGTCTACATATCGTTTATTCATTTTAGTCTTTGCCAGTTTTATACTTTCTATTGTGGTCATAGTAGTTTTTAACTCTAATATTTTCTAGATCAGTTTTTACAGATCTGGATGTACAAGAAATTTTGATTCTTCTGACAGCTTTACAGCAAGCATTTCAGCTATTGTTGCTTTTATTTTGTACTGATTTGTTTCTGCCATAATAAATTATTATGAATAGAATGAAGTATTGGTTTCTGGTGTTCATTTCTTAGCAAATCCTTAAGAAAAAAAATTCCCCTTCTATTATCCAACATGGCTGCATTGTTGAGGACTGGACAGCCTTTCTCTCAGGATGTGCATAAAAAGAAATTGAACCTGTATCCTTAGCAACCGCTAGAAGTTCCGTCTCCTCCCCAGCACTCCTGGGCACCCTCCAGAGTAGGTCTACACAGGTCTGAGTGTGGGAGGAGCTGAAGGCTCAAGGAGGATCTGGCTGCAAAGATGCTGCTGCCAGTGCCTGAGTGCAAGGAGGCGGTGAGGGCAGGAGCGGGCTGGTCTGGAAGTCAGCTGGGAAGGGGCTGGCCCTGGTGGCTGCGGCGCAGGAATCAGGGGAAGGAGGTGAGCAGATGTGCCCAGGAGCCAGCATGATGGAGACTCCTTTGATAACATGAGGAAATCCAAGTTTGTCCAGCCACTTTTCCTTACCCCACCCCTTCTCCTCCCTCTAGCATCTCAGTGAGTTTCACAGGAGTCTTCCACGTTGCCACACCTGTCCTTGCCCCGTGGCACTGTCGGAGTGTGCCACTCACTTCCTTCTCATCCTGACAATGCCTTCAGCCAGAAGGCAAATCAGCAGTGACCTGGCAGCTTCAAGAGGATCAGACTGAGGAGGCAGAGCCAGGCACTTCCCTGGGCTCCCCTCGTCCCTCACTCACTCAGGGATGGAGGTTTCTATCCACCTGCGACGTTGTCACCTAACATTTTTCTGGTGGAGGCACTACAACGGTCAGCAGAGCCCCCAGGACTCCTCTGGAGTCAGGCTGGGTTGAGGTGTCTCTTCCAGGATGACGCAGGCTGAGGAAGACAAGAGCATCCTGCAGAACAAAGAGGACAGACACAACCAGAAGCACTCAGGGTTCGCACGGGCACCTCTGGAAAGCTCTCTCACCACAGCAGCACCACGTGTGACCCTGCTCTCCAGGCGACCGGGTCGGGAGCATACCCAGCCAAGCCTCCAGAAACCTCTATCACCCTCTGCCTAACCCCCTTCCCTGGTCAATGTC
The DNA here is from genome assembly GCF_028858775.2 of Pan troglodytes. Classification (NCBI taxonomy): domain Eukaryota; kingdom Metazoa; phylum Chordata; class Mammalia; order Primates; family Hominidae; genus Pan; species Pan troglodytes. The sequence continues at coordinate 141,080,875 of NC_072406.2, read as the reverse complement.
CAAGTCTATGGATTCCTGAGAATTCTCAGGGTGGCGCCCTCCTGCTGCGGCCTGCAGCCTCCCTGCTTCAGTGACTTGCCACTTTCTCACTGGGTTTTCTCTTCCTTCTGGGCCTTTTTCCTGCTACCTCACCTGTTTCTCCCTTTTCCCTCTGCCAGTGGAGAGACCCCAGACAGAAATCTGGATCTGTTGCGGCCATAGCTCAGCAGCAATGGGTGGCTCCCCATTGCCCAGAGGGGGAACTCAGAAGATGAGGTTCAAACTGCTAAGACTGACTAAGGTCACCCAAAGGTCCCCAGATGTCCAGCTTCCTGGAGGCTCCCTTTGCTTTAAGAAAAAAAAAAAAATTGGACTGAAATGTTGCAGAAAGTCCAGTTTCCTTCCTGAGGACTTTCAGGGGTCGCTAGGGAGGCTGACATTTCCTGTCCATCTTTCACTTTTCACGGCTGTTCTGGACCTTGCAACATGGTCCTTCTTGCTGCTGAAGGCTATGGGCCTATGTCCAGCCACTAAACGCACACAAGCATTGGGACGCAGCATTTAACACACTTGACTGAATATTTAGGGATGAGATAAAGGAATGCTAATTCTGAAAGGGGGAAAAAACAGACTTAAGATTATACATCTGGTTCCAGAACCATAGGATGCTGTATCCATCTGTGCCCTTTTCTGGAAAGTCTCGTGCCTAGAAGGGAAAGATGATGAGGTGGAGGCAGCAATTTGGGATCCTGTGTTGGCAGAGGCAATGTAACTGTTTATTGGGGTGATATGCAACTGACTTCAGGGTGGAGAGCCTGGAGAGTGGAGAAAGGCTGTGCTAGAACTCAGAATCCTGAGGTCAGGTTCCAGGTGCTAAGTTGCATGGCAAATGTGCCTCATTCATGTTTCTCTAACCTCCATTTCCTTATCTGAGAAATGGGAATAATAATTCTGGCCTTACTTACTTCCCAGGGTTATGAGAATCAAATGAGAAAATACAGACAGCTGTAAAAATATAAAAGTAGAGTATCTGCATTCACCAATTCCTTAAGGAAATGGGGGCAGAGTTGAAGGGCAGGCCAGACCCCCGTCCATGCAGACTTCACAATTCAATCCCGAGACCACAATGTGTCTAAAACATTATGAATTTAGGAAATGCCTTTTCAATATGGTGAAGAAAATAGGAGGGCCCCGGCGGCGGTAAAGCCCAGAAGAGCTGCAGCCGCTTCCGATGAAAAGCAAACCACCGGAGAGCGTCCCACAGCGGCCCTGGCTTTGGAAACAGCCACAGCACAGAAGATGACAGCTGCCTCTGGGCTTTCACAGCTTGGGGGAATTGGAAGACTTTACTAGGACCCAGAAAACCTACTTAGTCTGGAGCATGAAGCATGGTTGGGTGGGTAACCAGGAAGGAATCTCTCCTTGCTCCCCTGTGGCCTGCCGGGGAGGCTCCCCGTATGGATAAACGCACCCAGAAACCTTCTCAGGAGAGGAGCTGTAAGGGGGTCAGTGAGGCGCATGTTTTCAGGGTGACCCCTAGACCTGCGGCTGGTGACATCAGAGACCCGCTGGCTGGCAGCAGCAGCCCTGGGACAAAAACAAATGCCACCCAGCCACAGCCACAGCCAGCAAGTGGGAGCAGTGGAAGGCTGAAGAGCTGGAGGCACAGGCTGCTCCCAAGGGACAGGGACAGGCTCCACAGCCACTGTGTGACCAGGGCCCAGGTGCCTGCCACGGCCCCCAAACAGCTGAGCTACAAAGCATGTCTCTGAAAGGAGCCCTTCCTGGAGAGAGGAGAGGCGTGCGTCCTTCCTTGCTTGCCCGGTGTGTTCAAGGTGCCCCGTACCTCTTTTTCCTACGACTCCATCCATGCCAACGAAGAATGCTGACTTGCTGCCAAGGCCCACAGGAACATTCTCCACCAGGTGAACAACAGGAAGGCCAACTTGAACCCCGACAACTTCATAAGAGTTTCTTACAGACACGCCTCCTGGTTCCAGATAAGGTCTCCTTCCTACTGGAAATATTTATTAGCAACCTGCCAAGGAACTGGAGATTGTTCCTTAGAGAGGAACTTGGGATGTCTTGGGGTGTGTCTCTGTTCCAGCCCAGAAACACCTCCAGGTGGGGACGATGACGCCACCAAGCTGGTCATCTGTAGAAGCCTCCCCACATCCTGAGGCTCTGAGCGGAGCCTGTGCCGGGCTGTCTCTCTGTGCTGCCGTCCCAGCCACCGCCTGCTGCTCCGGGAGATGACACTGGCAAAGATGAACGGGGGATAAAAATAGCAGGCTCAGGAATAGACTTCATTAAGCATTCGATTGTCTTTGCCCCAGATGATATTCCTGGGAATTTTGCTTCAAATTATTTTGCACTATATTTTAAAGCAAAAACAAAAACAAACCTGAAACTCATCCCAACCGATGGCTACTGGCAGACGTCTGTTTTTTTAATTCTGTATCAAATGAAAGGGCTTGAATTCCAAATGGGTTTGCAGTCAGCTTTATTTACAAATCAATTTTAAAATGGGGATGTTTTGTTCCCAAATATGAATGAACTACTTAGAGCTTGAAAAATCAGAAACAAAACCCACATAGCCTGTGATATTCACTGTGTAGTCCAGCATGAAGGTCGTATAAGCTGACTTTAAATTCAAGGAAAATATGCTCCAGTTAGGATCAGTCATATGCATGTTTTAGGGTCTTTTTGCTTTTCTTTAAACTTTGCACTGTTCCCTGCCCTCTTGTTCTCACACCCACTCAAGTTCCCATCTCCACATTAAAATGAGACTTTCAGAAACTGTTCAAGAAGTAGCTTTTCCTGTAGAAACCATCAGCCTCTTTGCTCTTGTGAAGTTTCGGGTGCAACTGATTGAAAGGAAGCGTGCAAAAAAGGCTACCCACATTGTTTTGGAACAGAGAACCCAGAAGCCCCCATGGCTTGTCTCTAAGACAGCATCCACCTGCCCCGTTCTCCCTCTACTCTTGGATGGTCTGCCTATGGGAACTGAGGCATTCTGCCTCCTCCTCCGAGAGGGCTTCTCTTTCTTCATCCTTTTCTGTCTTTGTGCTTTTGCCACAGGCTGGCCTTGTACTCTCTCTCCAGCCTGGAGGGCAGGTTCAAAGACTTTCTCTTTACATTTCACTTAGCAAGAATATGTCTTAAAAGCTTAACACACATTCATGCCTCCCCAGAACAATTAAATTCGCTGTTGGCAGTGTCCCCCACAAGCTAGAAGGGACTAAGATTCAAGTTAAAACCTATACACTTCTCCTAGCAATTAAATGGGGTGACTGAGAACTGGGAGGGTGTTTTTCCTTTCAAATTGAGAGGGTGTGAAACCCAAGGCTGAGCTGGGAAGAACTGGAGGCCTGGGCACATGAGCCTCTTGTGACGCACTGCCATTGAGCTTCTTTGAACCTCTGTCTCCTCATCTTTAGAAGAGGTATAGATATACCCATCAGCCCTTCTCTCAAGCCAGTTACAAGGACTGAAATGGCCTCATCTTTCTCACTGTCCCTATTCTTCACAATACTATTAGAAATGATCTGAAGTCAAATGGGAAATTTACTGATAGTGGTTTCCTGTGAAACCAACTAAAGACGGTCAAAACAACCACCTCTCTGCAACATCTGAACAAAGACCTCATGCTATCATCACTCCTGCAAGCTTCTTTCTACAGACAGGGCAGCCCCAACCTAACCTCGTAGGATATTTTCGCTTTATCCACTACAAGAGAAGGCCTCAAACCCAGCAGCCATTCATTGGAACTTCCGTCCTTCTGTTGCACAGCTGAAGCAATGCCTTCATTTCTAGAAAGGTGCAGAGTCTGAAGCCCAGAGAGTGGGTGCAGCTCACCCAAGGTTATACAGCCAGTCAGCTGCAGGGGAGGGAGTTACAAGCAGTCAGGCCAGCTCAGGCAAGCCTCTCACTGGTGGAAGATCATATCCCAGCATAGAGGCTGGGCGTGGAGCTCCCTGATTGACATGTTACAAGGACAGGTGTGAGGGTCTGAGTCCCATCACCTGTCAGGGAGCAGAACGAGGGTTCTGTCCTCCTCCTTCCTAATTTGTTTTATCCTCACAGTCACCTTCTGGGGACAGCCTGAACTTCCCCAGCACCCTCCTGCCCTCCGCCTGGCTTTTAAGACTCTCAGTATTTAGGTTGGAGCATCTTCTGCTGTTCAACGACTGGGAATAAGTATGAGCATTCCAAGGGAGTGGTTTCCATGGCAACAACAACCTCATGGAATGTTTCAGAACTTTTACCTCCTACTCATAGTACTGCAGAAATTCAGAAAGCATAAGGCATAAAGAGGAGTGCTAATTATCTGACCTGAATTTGCTGTGGTGGGCAGAAGAAAGACAAGTGCAATGCAGTCTGGCAGGCATTCCTCATTGGCACAGATTCAAATTACTTTCTGGAAGTGAATCATTGTCATATTATTATAATTTTCTGTTAGAGGTGGCACCAGGTATCAAACAGAGGTGCACTGTGGAAGGCTCAGCCTCATGACTTTGAGGGTGTAGAGTTGTTTTCTGGCACTGCCTTTTGGTCAACCTGGCAGAAATAATGATCACGTTGGTTAGGCTGTCTCTATCCCTGTGTTGTCTGTGGAGTAGCAGAATAGCCGGTGATAATTAGTTAGAATTGAAACATAGATCACTGAAGTCCTAAACACTTGGTCTTAGATGTCTGAGTGCTGAGGCTGACTAGGTGGATGGACTTTATCTCATGAGATGAAGAGCCCATTAGTCCACTTCTAGGATAATGGAATACAGATTCGAAATGAGCATCAGAATGGCTGTGAAAAGCCATATCAAGAGATTCTCTCCTGCTCAAGACACTTCTGGAAAACACTACCTATGAAAACAAATTGTCCTCTTTCATTTCTTTAGGGCCCGTAGGGTGGTCATCTCCCTTACCTGGTACTGAAGCCAAGTGCTGTTTGAGCTGATGCATAGACTGGAAGCTACAGGCACAGACTCTAGAGCCAGAGGACTCCAGCAGAGCAGCCTTGGACAAGGTGCCCAACCTAAGTTTCCTTACCTGCAAAATGAAGATAATAATATGATCCTCCTAGCAAAATTTCAAAGAAAGTCACATATAATTTTTCAATCTATAATAATTGTAGAAAATCTTGCATTTTATAAGCATTAATTTAACAAAAATGACACAGGCTAAATGCGGTGGCTCAGGCCTGTAATCCCAGAAGTTTGGGAGGCCAAGGCAGGAGGATTGCTTGAGGCCAGGGATTCAAGACCAGCCTGGGCAACATAGTGAGACTCCATCTCTACAAATAATTAAAAAATTAGCTGGGCATGGTAGCATGTGCCTGTGGTCCCAGCTACTCAAGAGGCCAAGGCGAGAGGATCCCCTGAGCCCAGGAGGTCGAGGCTACAGGGAGCTGTGTTTGTGCCATTGCACTCCAGCCTGGGCAACAGAGTGAGGCACTGTTTCAAAAAAAGAAAAACAAAAATTGACAAAAATTGACATGGAGGTCCAAGGAGTAGCACTAGTTTGGTAGACAAAGAATTGCAGTTTGGGTACACTGAATCAGGCCAGCCCCAAAGAGTGTCCTCTCAGGCAAGCACAGGGGAAGTTTCTTACAGGAGATTTCTACAAAACGTTGTTTCTGGAGGTAGTCCATTGGCTAGGCAGAAATCCTAAATGGCAAACCCATTCTGATTGGTTAATTAGGGTACACCCAGCTGGGGGATGTTGAAGGCCGGGGATACCGACATCGCTTGTTTTTTCAAGTCTACTTGAACATTCTGTGGTTTGACCCTTAGCAGGTGTGAGTGCACTCCTCCTGCAATCTCTGACTCCACTTTAGGAAACCTTAGCCTTAGTTACTTCATTTTCTTTCGCATAAGCCATCTTTTTAATCTGTACTTTTTAGCTTGAAATTTTACATTTGAAATAATTTATAATCAAGAAGTGAGTGTGAAGACAGACCGTGATTTGATTTACGTGTTTAGACTCCACTCTAAAAAGCTGTAGCATCAGTTACATGCATTCTTACAGGCTATGTTGCCATTACAGCTTATTAACTATAACACGAATTGTGACATATTCACCATAAAAGGGCACTTGTACAAAACAATTTGGGTTAAAATCAGGTGCTTGGAATGGCGGCAACGTGTCTGCCTTCCCTGGACCCTTCCTCACCAAACTTTCATTCTTGCTCAAGGATGTTCTTTCACTTTGGCCCTTAAATGGTTTCTCACTGCTTCCTAATTCTATCTTTTCCAGTGAGACATGAGAATCATTGAAGGCATGGATTATCATCGATATGCCTTTTATGCCACTTTCATTCATTCAACAGATATCATTGTCAGACCCAGCATTTGTGTCTCCTCAAATTATCTTGTCCACAACTCATGACCCAGGACCTTGGACTACTTCCTGACCCTCATCATTCCCATGGTCACATGGGTTTTGCAGGCAATGTTGTCCAGCCATCTGGGACAGACACATCCAGTAGATAGGCTTTGAACTTCAGGGTTTGCAGTCTGGCTTCCTCAAGTGATGAAACCCAGAAGTAAAGAGGTGTTAATTTCATGCTGGGAGCCTTTTGACCTATGGGAGAAGTAGACAGGGGATGGGGAGTCTACTAGTTCATTCTCACACTGCTATAAAGATACTACCTGAGACTGGGTAATTTATAAAGAAAGGAAGTTTAATTGACTCACAGTTCTTTATGGCTGGGAGTCCTCAGGAAACTTACAATCATGGCAGAAGGTGAAGGGGAACCAAGGCGTGTCTTACATGGTGGCAGGAGAGAGAGAGAAGGGGAAAGCGCCAGACACTTATCAAACCACCAGATCTTGTGAGAACTCCCTCACTGTCACGAGAACAGCATGAGAGAAACCACCCCTATGATCCAATCACCTGCCACCAGGTCCCTCCCTGGACACGTGGGGATTACAATTTGAGATGGGATTTGGGTGGGAACACAGAGCCAAACCATATTAGAGGAAGAAGTTCCTCTCCATTGCTCCATTCAGCAGATTACTCTATGCATAGCTTTTCCATACAAGCTGTCCGGTGACATCCACCTGTCTTCAAGAGTCACCTGTCAAGTGATGGCCGGGTAGCTGAGCGTTCACTGAAAGCAGGCCAGAGGTGTAATACATCATCTTGTTTTTGCTTACCACTTACCTCTAATTTAATTCTCTCTTCCCTCACTCTTGCTGCCCTGGGATTTCACTTTTCTGTGAAACATTGGCACTCATGCCTTGCTTCAATCATTTTCTAGGGAATCTAAGCTAAAACAAGAATGTACATATGTTGCAGGAGCGGTAAGCATTGGGGTAAATGGGTCAACAAGAAAGGCAGGACCTGTGCTTTGGTGAACCCTACATCTCTGAGGGTAGACAACAGACTTTCTTGAGTGAATGCAAGCTAGCATGTATTACAGCTAATGCAAAGGGATAGCTGATTTTAAGTAGCTGAAAAGAAATTAAGAAACAAAAGAGAGTGTCAGGTTTCTAGTATTTTGACAACTGATTTTCAGCATCAAGTAATCAGGTTATGTAGTGAGGTGATTGATGGGGCCAAGGAAACCACAGCAGGCTCCTGACTGGCATCCTACAAGGGAGGAGACTGCATGTCTCATTGTGGCTGCGGGAAGATGCCCTGGGGCGATCCACCTCCAAATGGGACTTATGGGCAAATTTTTGAGCTAACTCAGAGGTTATTTGGAAAGCTGAGATGGAGCTATCTGTGCCCCTCCCCCAACTCCTATAACATTCACACACGTGCACAGACACACCCAAGCACACACACAACACAGGCGCTTGATGTCATGTATTCATCCAGTGCTATGGGAGGCCTGTCGACCACTGCACCACGAGTCATCTTCATGGCCTCAATCTTTTGTACGCAGAGTAGCCAGGGAAAGGGGGCTGCATACTGGATGGAGCTTCAAGTTCCAGGCCACCCTCAGCCTACTGAGAACAGAGGGCTTGGATCACCAGGGCATTTATCTGCGGGCACATGGAGGACCTGTCCTTGTGGCCTTGGCTAGCTAAGCCAGCTTCTCATCCACCAACAGCATGCAGGAGCACTCCAGGGCCTTCTCATCCAGTATACAACTCAGTATCAGCACCCACAACTACAGAAGCTTGTTTCCAGGGATGCTTGGGTGGGGGTGGAGAGACAGAAAACTTCAGTAATTTCTCCACTGTTGACAAACACACAGCTTGAACTCATTTCAGACCCTGCCTAGCAGTACCCTCCTGTGATATTGCAGTCCAAGAGCCCTGCTCTACCCAGAGAAACCACTAGGCAGGTGAGCTCGCAGCAGCAACTACTGCTTTACCAATTAGCATGACTGTGCAGACCTAACAAATGATGAGGTAGAAATGCCTGCATGGTAAGGTCTTAACCTTTTAGGTTGACATTAAATTGGAAGAAACTGCTCGTGTTAGAAATAATTACTGCTGATAATGAATACAATTAAGCATAAAAGAATCTTTATAACTCTGGTACCATTTGTGCACTTAGAAATCGGCTCATATTTTTCCCTTCACAGATGTTACAATAATGGTGTCAACACTTTTATTTCTTTGTCCATAAGCTGAAAATTATGGCTGTTTCATAAATTGCTAACGTGCTCGGAAGATGGAGGCCCAGCTGCAGGGCACATGAGTTCAGACTTCTGCTCGAGCCTCATGTTTCACAATGACCTCAGTTTCCTGTGCTGAATGGGAACCGATGCGAGTAAGTACTTGTAAAACTGTTTCTGAAGAGTGAAGTTATGAAGAGGTGCTGCGTGTCAAACATCTGCTTCATCCATTACACTCAGCTAGGAGCTGGGAATGTACAGTAGGGGCAAGACGCATCAATAAATTAAAATTCTCCTGTGAGCACACTTTCTAAGTGTGTGCCAATTTGAGCCATGAAAAAAAAAAAAAAAAAGATGCTAAACAAGAAAAGGGAAGTTTTTTTGCCCACTTTACCAGAGCTGGCTTGGGTGGCAATCACTATAATCTGAGTTTCTTTATGTAACTGATGGGTTTCTTTGTCAACTCATACGCAGCATTCCATGGTTGATGTGTATAATTTAGAGGCTACATAAAACAACGAGGCTCCCATTCCTTTGAAAAGCCATGTTCATTGTCCTCAACGATATAATCTTTAGAATACTTTGATGATATAATCCTCAAAAGACTAGAAAGATGGAAGAAAATAAAGTGTCATTCTAGCTAAGTGTGTAGGTTACAGATGGCATAAATACCTCAATAGTTATTTATTGTCTGGAATTCAATACTGTTAATTATGTTAGGTTACGTCACCGTACCTGGAACATGAAATTTCTCAAAACTGACGTATCCATTAGTGAAAGAACAATATGTAGAAACGCAATGGGGTTTTGAAGTTTTTAAGTGAGTTGCTGCAGGTTCCTCCTCTAAATAAGTGGCTTAGGTAGAGGGCATTCTCCACCCCTTCTCACACGCATGCGCAACCACCGCGGCCGATCTGAAGCCAGGCACGTCCACGTGGCAGGACGACGGAGTCAGGAAATTGGAAATGGAATGCTCAGTAATCCTCGCAGCCTTTCCCCTTGTCCCGGCATCTTCCCCTTCACATCATATATCAGAGACAGCGCAGATTGTTTATAACCCCACATCATTCCTGGTACCAGAGGCCAGGTCTCTGTGCTGGGTGGGGTTTGGCCCAGCAATGCGAACCACGTGCAAGGCTGCGTGTGCAGCCAGGAGCAGACAGGGATTGTGCAGCTTCCAACTGGGAATTCAGAGTGTGACCTGCAGGATCACACCTAAGCTCCCTCTGGGACAGGCCAGGTGCCTGGCCCATCCTTGCTAGAGTGTGCAGAGAGGATGAAAGACACAGTCACACCTCCTCCTGGGTGGCACTTGGGGCACTCCTATCCTAGAGCACCCACCACCCTCAACCCACAATCCCGGGAAAAGTAACTGTAAATACTTCATGGGCCAAAGGCTCTGGATATTTGCTGAATTTCCCCTAAATTAATGAGTGACTGTGGATAAATTATGTCTCTTCACCTCAGTTTATCTTACCTATAAAATGAGTCACGTAATGCTGCTCAACAAGAACAGAATTCAGTCTTTGCATCCCCTTTTAAAAATTCTGATACTAATCTGAGATGATAAATTAGAAAGCTTATTCATATTATGCAAAATTATTCAAAACAGATGGTGAAGTCATTTTAAAGGCTACTTTTTTTTTCTATTTCTAAGAACAAATGCTGTTACAGAGAAGGCAAAAGAGTTGATTTTTAATCTGTTTGCCCTTTGAAATGACCATGCACAACCTCCCTCCAATTACCTGTGCCCTCTGACTGGGGTCCTGGGAGCTGGCTTTATGAGTTAGAGGCTGTTTGCATTGTCACCAGACTATGCGAAAGCCACTGCTGGCCCACGTGCCTTTCTAGTTTCTAATTGGCTTGTTAAGCAAAGTGAGCGTTCAATAAATATTTGGCTTCAAAGTCATTGTTCTTAACCACCACACTCAAGTGAGGTTTGCTTATTCAGGCAAACCTGGATTTGAACCTCAACTCTACGATTTACTAGCTGGGTGACCTGATCAAGCCAAGTAGAACATCCTCACACCTCATATTCTTCATCCCTAAAACAAGGGTAATTGTGCCTAGAGGGCTGTTGGGAGGATGAATGAGTCAATGCAGAGTTATTAGCACGGTGCCTGGAATGTACGAGGCAGTACCTGTTACTATTACTGTTATTATTAATGTTTTAATGATGAAATAATAAAAGATTTCCTGCCAGTTTCTCACTCTCTTCTTTATCCACCTAACTTGGTGTAATTATAGTTAAACCAGTTTGCCACAAATAAAGACAGATATGAAGCTTACCCAATGAGAGCTGTGCGGTGCTGTGATTTTATCTGAGTCACTGCTATGTGTTATTATTAATTACTGTAAAGTGATTAATATCAGGTTCATTCGCAGCATTCCATTTAACCAGCAGTTATTGAAGTTTTCATGCACAGAGCAAAAGCTACAAACACAACACTTCATAAGGAAAGTTGGATGAATTCTTGTGAATTAACAAGGAAGAAAACGTACAGGCAAGCTGAATTGAGTCAATTTCTTCCAAAGTTGCGAAGGTGCAGAAAAAAACTAGAATCGCCAGAGATGCTCAAAAAGTGACTGGATAATTCCTGATGTTGGCCCACATGAAACCCTGTGCCTCTGCTGTGACATTCATTGGAATCCCACACATCCAAAGATTCTCATATAGAAAATCCAAGTGTCTCCACCCCCCAAGGAACTATAAGTACACACGTATGTTTATTGCGGCACTATTCACAATAGCAAAGTCTTGGAACCAAGCCAAATGTCCAACAATGATAGACTGGATTAAGAAAATGTGGCACCTATACACCATGGAATACTATGCAGCCATAAAAAATAATGAGTTCATGTCCTTTGTAGGGACATGGATGAAGCTGGAAACCATCATTCTCAGCAAACTATCGCAAGGACAAAAAACCAAACACCACATGTTCTCACTCATAGGTGGGAATTGAACAATGAGAACACATGGACACAGGAAGGGGAACATCACACACTGGTGCCTGTTGTGGGGTGGGGGGAGGAGGGAGGGATAGCATTAGGAGATATACCTAATGTTAAATGACGAGTTAGTGGGTGCAGCACACCAACATGGCACGTGTATACATATGTAACTAACCTGCACGTTCTGCACTTTAAACTTAAAGTATTAAAAAAAAAAAGAACTATAAGCTCCTGGGAAGGCAGCATAAATGAGTACTTTTTAATTATACTGTGAAGTTTAAATCTCTAACCAAAATTGTGAATTTGTTCATTTTCCTTTAAGTTTTGACTGGTTTTGTTTATGTATTTTGTAGCTCTGTTATTAAGCTCATACACATTTTTTAAAGTTATGTCTTCTTGATGAAGTCACCTCTTTATTATTGTTTAATGCCTATATTTGTCTCTGGTAATATTCCACACCAAAGTCTACGTTGTCTGATATTAATATAGCCACTCCAGCTTTGTTTTAAAAATTAGTGTTTCTTGGTGTATCTTTTTTCATTCTTTTACTTTTAACTGATATGTGTCTTATTTAAAGTAGGTTTCTTGCAGATAGGATATTACTACGTCTTGCTTTTATGTCTAATCTGATTATATCTTTTACTTAGGGTGTGTAAATCTTTATGTTTAATGTAATTTCTGATGCGGTTGGGTTTCAATATATCATGCTGCTATTGGTTTTCTGCTTGTCCCACCTATCCGTGTTCCTCTTTTCTCATATCCTGTCTTTTTTGGATTAATTGCTTTCATATTTTTATTTTATCATCACAGTTGGCTTATGAGTTATACTACTTTTTTACTTTTTATAATTGTTCTAGGATTTGTAATATACATCTTTAACTTCTCAAAGTCATCTTCAAATACTACTATGCCACTTTAAGTATTGTATGCTAACCTTCTAACAGTAAGCTTCCATCTCCTCTGTCCCCTCCTTTTGTTGTCATACATTTTATTCTACATGTTATAAACCCACAAAATATTTTTACGTTTTTTCTTTAAACATTCAAATATTCTTAAAATAAAATAAAATTTAAAATTATTTTATATTTACCATCATTTTAAAATTTCTGGAGGTCTGCATTCCTTTGCCTAGAACCAAATTTCCAATTGGTATCATCCTGCTTCTATCTGAAGAACTTCCTTTAATGCTTTTTGTCATGCAGCTTTGATAATGAATTGGCTTAGCTTTTGCTTGTATGAAAGAGTCTTTGTTTTACCTTCCTTTTAAAAGATATCTTCTCTGGCTATAAAATTTTCATTCGGCATATTTTCTCCAGTACACTAAAGGTGTCACTCTATTACTTTCTGGCTTTCAAAGTGTCTGACAGGAAGTTTCCTGTACTTCTTATCTTTGTTTCTCTGTATATAACATTTTCTTTCTGCGGCTGTCTTCAGGATTTTCTCCTTGTTTTTTCTCGTGGTTTGAACTGGCCTGGGTTGAAGTGTGTGTGCGCACGCCTGTGTGTATGTGTGTGTGTGTTGTTTAATCTACACTTCTCAAAGTTCTTTGAGCTTCTTGGTTTTCTGGTTGGCTGTCTTTCATTAATTTCAGAAAATGCTTATTTTCTCTTCTGTGTTTTTTCTGCGTCTTTCCCTCATTCCTCCTTCTGGAACTATATTTGCAAGTATATTAGACCATCTGATACTGTCTCATATCTCTTGGGTATTCTGCTCCATATGCCCCACTTCCACTCTTTTTCCTTTTTGTTTTATAGATTGGGTAATTTCAATATATTTAGCTTCAAATTTACTATTTTTTCTTGCCTTCTCTAGTCTGCTAACGTGTCAATTAAAGGAATTCTTCATCTGTGATACTGTATTTTCTATTGCCAGCATTTCCATTTGGCTCTATTTTATAGTCTCCATCACTTATCTGGGGTTCCCTCATTTCCTTATGCAAACTATCCACTTTTCCAATAGATCCTTTAACATATTGATTAGTTATTTTGAAGTCACATTCTGTTAGTTTTAACAGTTGAGTCATCTCTGGCTCTGTTTCTGTTGACTATCTTACTCTTGAAGGCTTTTTTTCCCCTTTGCTTTTGGGTGCACCTGTGCACACGTGTGTGTGTGTGTGTGTGTGTGTGTGTGTGTAATAATTTTTGATTGACTGAAGGACATCATGGGTAGAAGTATAGTGGATACTGAGGCAAAGAGCATTTGTACCGTAAATAGGCTTGCTTCTTCCTATTCCAGGTCATTATTTTGTAATGTTGGGTCTACTTAGGTGTTAGCTGAGTTGTGTTTGGATTTTGTTGTTGCCACAGTTATATTTAGTGTACCACAGACTTAAAATTCCTCCAGCTATGAGCTGCTGCTGGCTTGCCTAGGCTGCTAGGTGGTCTTTTAATGTTTTTGCTTCATCTTAAGCTGTCAACAGACCTTGCACGGATATGAACAGTGGGGTGTCTCTCTATGATGTGTACTCTCCAGTGCTTGACCACTTTCTTCTGCTTGGTGCAAGGCTCAGGGTGGGATTAGGAGACAATTCTCAGCAATGTTCGCCTAGCCACAGCCCTAGGCAGGCGTTGCTTGTCTGTAAACGAGGTGGAGTTTTCTTAGTTTTCTCATCCCTTAATAGTGTACCAGATTTTGCCATACATGTATAAGAGAGAGTTTGGTGGGAGAGTTTCCTGTTTCTCTCCCAGGAACAGACTTCAAAGCTCTTGTCTGAGGCAGGGGATATTTTCTGGTTCTTCATCAGGAAGAGGTAGGTTTTGTTTCTACCTATTCTACGGAGGAATTAGATGTTCACCTGTGTCCTGGGGTTGGGAGGAGGGTTCCTGGCCCTTCCCCGGTGGTTTAAGACTTTTCCTTAATGTGAAAGAAGATTCTAGGAAGCAGGATTTTGTGCATATATGTCAATGGGGGAATTTCATAAATCTGCTGTCTGCCCCAGCTTTTCTTGTAAGCACCTAGTGGTGGCCTGAGAAAAAGAGCCTGTGAATGATTGTGGATGCTCCCTCTGTGTCTGGGGCACCCAGGGAACCCATTTATGCCTAGTGTTCCATTATTGGAATGCTAAGCTTGTGGGAGTTATTTATATCCTACTGCTCAAAGTCATCGCTATGGTCTGATCTTTCACACACACAAAAATGTGCAGCCTCCAACATAAATGGGTTAAAATTCTCATTGAATCCCATACTCAGCCTTTAAGAGTTTGTTAGAACTTCAGTTTTTTTCTCTTTACTTGTTCTTATGGTTTCTGCTTCCTTTCCCCACATCCTGCCAAAAGTGAAGCCATTAATGTGTCTTATATCTCCTAGAAGAGGCTTATCAGATTTCAGTTTACCTTGCTGCCTTATTATCTCAGCTGAAGAAAATGTAAGATTTATAGATTATCCAACATTTTTGTTCCTTATTGTAGGGTGGGAGCAATGCTATTGTGAGGATTTCTATATCCTAAATGGAAGCCAAGCTCAGAGGTGGAGGAAATTAGTAAAATGATTTCTGAAGCCTTTTCTGAAGCACGGAAGGGAAAGAATGGCAATGACTTGGTTGGAGGCTTGAAGTCATGCCTTATGTAGATGACTTCTGTTTTGTCTTTTCTGTGCTTCTCCAAACCCAGCTTCTTCTTTGCCCTCATATTTACTATGCCTTTCCTTCCCAGGGTCCTTCAGAGATGGTAGGGTGTTAGTAGAAATGGTGTCCCCAGGCAAATCAACAGCAGTAGAGTGAGATTTTCAATAGTTTTTATTTCAAATTAGAAAATTCAAATTCTATGCTATAAATTCTTGTCAACTTTTTTTTTTTTTTTTTTTTTTTTGACGGTGGTACTTGCTTTGTTGTTGACTTGAGTGGAACAAATATTTGGCTTGGCTTTTGCATGAAACAGAGAATTGTCATAAAATTTACTCAATTTACTAAAAGAACTGAAAGATTTGCTTAACAAACACATGGTGGTTTTCAATGTTGTTATTATTCCAGAAAATAGACGAGTAATAGCATTACGCAATAGTTGTTGGATAATTATTTGCAGATAAACCATCTTTCCATCTCTGGAAGACATTATTATACTCAGAAAAATTTTGAACTATTTGTACTTACTGTTTGTGTAAGTTTTGTGCTTTCTGTTACATTATTTCACATCAGCAAGATGGAAAAACACAGAGAGATAGAAACGAAAATTAGAGCTTCCATGAGTAGACTGAAAGGAATCCAGTTTCCCTCAAAGATTGGTGAAATAGTCCTACCAGACACCCATGTAGTAAAATTACCATTAATCTCACTGTTAAGTGAATTTAGCTGATCCAGTTGGTCTTCTAGCAGTGACATCTCATTGGAAATTTCGGAGAAGTTGGAGGTGGGTTCACATGTGTAGATAAAGGTTGGAATATATACATATTTAAATTTAACAGTGAATACTTTAACATTTTAATGGTAAAGGTATTATTGAAGGTATTCAACACAGACACGCCAATGGTAACAATGGCATGTACGGTATTGCCCTGTCTGAGCTGAGGTGGTGGAGAGTACACCAGCCCACCTCAGAGCTTGGTGATAACTCCGTCAAGTCCCTCCTCCTACCATGGATCTTACCTCATCATCCCCTCCTTCAATTGTTTTTTGTCCTTGGTTCCCCATCCAGATCAGTGACACCTCTGTCCTCCAGGCCCCAACCAGGAGGCTGAGAGGTGTCTCCTGCTCTTATTTACCTCACTCCTCAACAGTGGCCAGTCCCTTCTCCGATCCCTCTCCTTTCCAGCCCACAGTGCAGCCCGCCTTCGGATTGGTCTCCTTTCCTGAAGTCTGAGACCTTTCCTGACTGCAAAGCTGATCACGATGCTTCTTACCGAATTCTTTGGTATTCCCCCTTGATTACAAGATGGGGTCCAAATTCCTTCTTCTGGCATAAATGGGCTCTGTGACCCATCCCTGAGCACATCCCTAAACTCTCCCTTGCCGCACTCCCTCACCCCAGCTAGGCCCAGCTGCAGGAATTCCTCAGCATTGGACCTACTGCCCCTGGGCTGCTCTCACTCCTTTAACCTGGATGAAGTAAACAGAGTAATACAATGATCAATCTGCATTGAGTAATCTAAGATGCCACTGGAAATACTAGAATAATTCTGAGGAATAACTGGGGTCTGGAGAGGGAAATGTGGGATTGGCGGGTAGGTCAAGCATGGCTGAAAGTCTTGAAAAGACTGAGATGGCCCAGGCACATTTCATAGAGGAAGGGAGCAGAGCAGATGGAGTTAAAGGAGTGAGAGCAGCCCATGGGCAGCAGGAATTCCTACCTCCAGGGATCAGCTCAAGTTTTCCTTCCTCTGGGAAGCCCTCCCTCTTTTCTTCTCTTTATCTCTCATCCTGTATCCTTAAAAATCTCTCCTGTGAGTCACCAAAGTAATCAGCAAATGCTCACCTTCACCAATGGCCCATAACAATTGATTGCATTTATTGATTTGAGGTCTGTGATCTCAGCCTGGCATGTACACACCCTTTGTCCCTTTGTCGGGGATGGGCAAGTAGGGCTGGGGACAGGGCCTGTATCTTATTGCATTTTATATTCATACCTTGTCGTAATGCTTCATGCACATAAAGTCAGAAGGTAAGTCTATTAAATGAATGTAGATTGCCTGAAGAAATGCATTTTTCTAAGATGCCGTCTTGTGCTTTTGAGTAGCAGAGGACAGAGAAGTGGCACTTTGCAAAGTCTTGGATGAGTCCAGAAGCAGATGGGGTATACATAAGCCAGTTGGAGCTTTTACCCAGCATTGCAGGGGCAGGGTGAAAACCCGTAGTTAGGATTTGAGAGTCCTTGGAGTGAAATGTGCTGCTACTATCCCTAAGCCCCTCTTGACCTCATCTGCTCTACTTCCTTCCTTTATGAAATGTGCCTGGGCCATCTCAGTCTTTTCAAGACTTTAAGCCATGCTTAACCTACCCACCAATTTCACATTTCTTACTCCATACCCCCAGTTCTTCCTCAATCATTCTAGTATTTCCAGTGGCATCCTAGATTACTCAATGCCGATTGATCATTGTATTAGTCTGTTCTTACACTGCTGTAGAGACATACCTAAGACTAGGCAATTTATAAAGAAAAAAGGCTTAATCAGCTCACGGTTCTGTGGGCTGTACAGGCTTCTGCTTCTGGGATAGCCTCAGGAAACATATATGGTGGCAGGTGAAGGGGGAGCAAGTACATCTTCACATGGCTGGCAGGAGAGAGACAGCAAAGGGGAAGGTGCCACACACTTTACAACAACCAGATCTCCTGAGACCTCTACCATGAGAATAGCAAGTGAGAAATCCATCCCCATGATTCAATCACCTCCTACCAGGTCCCTCCTCTAACACCAGGAATTACAATTTGACATGAGATTTGTGTGGGGATGCAGAACCAAACCATATCAATCATACAGGTGCCTTGACTCAGAACATCCCAAACTTAAGTCATTTTCTCTTCTATTCTCATCTCCTTCCTCAGATGCTTTCCCCACACTTTTTGCCTGTGGGTGGATGCCATCATCACTAACTTTCTGATATCTTCTAGGCCTCTCAGACAAAATAGACTCTTGTCTTTAAGACACTCTCCTCATCAACTGGTGCACAAGTTATGCCCACCACCTGAGAAGCCTCGCGGATCTCTCCTGTCCTTGCTGGAATGTTGCAATATCTTCCTAGCAGGCACTCTCACATCTGCTCCTCCCATGTCTTGGGCCACCTTCCAACCTTCCCACAGCACCATGCAAGATACATAAGATTCAGCCTGTTTGTTGTGGCCTCTGAGGCCCTTCACAGGAGGCCTCATAGGATTTGTTTTCCTCTCCTCTGCACAGCAGACCCTGAGCTGCAGCCTGGAAGGACCCTTTGTTTCTTCTGAGCACAGCACAAGCTGCCAGGACCTGTTCCCTGCACTTGCTGCAGTGTTCATATTCCTGGAACACTTTCTTCTCATTTCTCTGCCTTGAAAACTCTGACCTAGTATTTAATATCCTATCAGAATATCTCCCCTCACATTGATGTCTTCTCTGACTTCCCCCATCCAAGTCAGTGCTTTCCTCCTCTAGGTGCCAGGTAACTTGAGCAAATACCTCCGGTGAGAATTTATCACACAGGATTGCAATTTCTCTTGCTGGCTCAGGAGGTGCCTGGAGGCAGGGAGTGTGTCTTTCTCACCTAGGTGCTCTTAGTGCCCTGCGCACAGCCTGAAAATCACAGGTACTCAAATATCGGAACTCAAGTGTGGATTAGAAAGATCAGAGCCCTGCGGGGTTGGTGGCTGCAGAGAGAAAGAGGGGCTGGCTGGCTGCAGAGAGAAAGAGGGGCTGGCGGTTAGAAGAGAAAGTGCAAGAACAGATGAGGCAGAACTTGAGTGGTGGTGTTTATTTGTTTTTGATACTAACTTTGGGAGAAGGGGTGAAAAAGAAAACATGGTCCTTAACTATTTGCCTCTTTCTAGTATTCCTCTTCCTGGAACAGGAGCCAAGACATATTTAGAGGGGTCTAAAGTTTCTTGGTAAAGTTTACGATTCTAGCACAAATCGAGAAGTTGTGTGTATTGCATGCATTTCTTTTTTCTGGCACATGACTTAATCGTTACACTCTGTGAGTCCTCAGGGACCCTGGCAGTTTCAACATTTTGCGAGATATTCTCAAGTAAGTCATTGAAATAGGAAAGTCCAGGACAAGATGTCGCGTTTCAAGGTGTAAAGGAATCCATACAAATGCGTCCTGCATCCATTATGCCTAGACCGCTCCCTACGCACCCGCTGCTGGCTGATAAACTCCATTCATGGCACCAGAATCAGGTGGGGAAGGAAGGCAGAGCCAAGTGGGGCAGGCTGTGGGGCTGGAATCAAAGTCAGCAGCAGAAGAAAGATCTGAAAAGAATGACATTCCAGCTCATCATTTCCTTTCCTTTCAGGCTTTATGGCACCTTGGAAGAAACAAAAGCTTTACAGAGAAAAGGCTGGCTTGGCAGAGGGACCGGCTCCCTCCTCAACTTATGGTTCTATGTTCTGGTGCTTTGCTTTTTTTAAGCAGACAAAACAGTTAAAGATGCTATATTGAGGCTTCCTCTCGACTTTTCTCTCCTCCTCCATTTCTTTAATAATTCTGGAAAAAGGAGTAGCTACAAAATTATAAATGCAATTTGCTGTGCTTGGTGCTTCATTAGGCCCTCCCTCCCTCCTCTTCCTCTTCCTCCCCCCTCACTGGCTCTCTCTCTCTCTCTGTCTCTCTCTCCCTCTCCACCCACCTTTATCCCTGATGTAATGTCTCTGAGTTTGTCTGGCTCCAGCTGTCCTCTCCTTGAAGCAGAAAGAAAGTGTGTGTGGGGGGGAGTTTGGGAAGATAATCTCGATGTTATTCATAAGGCCCCATTTCGTTCCAGAAGCTTTGTTGGATCCACAGTTGTGCAAACCTTCCACTCTTTCCCTCTCTTGGAGGATCAAATTTACAGTTCTCTTCTGGCTATTCTTCATGGTGAGATATTTGAAATCCACAGGCAGACCCAGCCAAGTGGGCAGAAAGTTTAGAATTCTAAAACACAGAGGAATTAAGTCAGGGACCAGTGTATCTAATTTGCTGATTTACTCAACTTGACCTCAATGAATTTCTGTGTAAACAAAATTCATAAAGAAGCCTTTGAATAATTCTATTAAATAAAATGCCAGGGTTTTATTTCCCATTTTATGACATTTTCTGAACACTGTGTATTCCAATCATATTGAAACATTTTGTTTTCAGGCTCTGTAGAAAGTGCTGATGGTTGAACCTCAAAAGAATTGAAGGGTTAGTTCATAAATGAATAAAAAGCCAATGGCATTTATCCAAAGTTTGTTTAACTATCCTAACCTCATGGGCCTGTAAAAATTCAACTGAAAATCATTGAGAAGAGCTTCTCCCATGAGATTCCTTGGCACTTTCTGCTTCCGCTTGGATCAGAATACCATGAGAGTATTTTTTTTTCCTTGCAACATTTCAACACTCCTAGTTTCATTTGCAGATGGAGAAGAGCAAAGGCAAAGGCAAAGAAATCGGAGAAAAACATGGTTGAACTTCTCTTAACCCAGAAGTTATTGCAGCTTTTACGTGAAATTTCAAGCCAGAACTTCCATGGGCGAGGCCGACTGCCTATGCCTAGAAAAGCTCCCCGGACAGGAGTCTCCTCCACTGAGGTTCTGGTGGAAGGTGGCCATTTCAAATGATGTCCAGGAAATCTGACATTGGGGCTCAGGCTCTGGCCTCAGCACCCCATTAATTAGTCTAACGTTCATGGGTGTGACAGAGGCAGAAAATAAATCATGTCTTTCAATAGACCAGTGTTCTGCTCTTGGAATAGCATTTTTCATGGCGGTTTTGGGGAAGGAGATGTGTGGGAAGACCCATTGCAAAAATAGCTACAGTCCTTAAACCCATAGAGTTGGAAAGCAGATTAGTGGTTGCCTTGGACTGGGGGTATGGGGGAAATTGGAGGGAAATAGGAAGTGATTGCTAATGGGTATGGAGTTTCTTTCTGGGGTTAAGAAAATATTCTAAAATTGATTGTGGTGATGGTTGCACAACTCTGTGAATATACCAAAAACCATTAAATTGTACCCTTTAAATGGGGGAATTCTATGGTATGTGAATTATATCCCAATTTAAGCTGTTACATTGAAAAAAAATAACCACAATCCTTCAGTCTTTCTGTATCTGTGCCTTTGCATTGTGACTTTGCAGTTCTTCCCATCTCTTTCCCCACCTGTTGACTCTGGGATACCTGATGACTTTTGTTGGCCCATGGGGTATGGCCAAAGTGACCATATGCCAGTTTGGAACCTTAGTTCTTCAGAGGCCTTGCATGCTCCTGCTAGCTCTCTTATTTTGCTGTCTTTACTCTGAAAACTAGCCTGGGCTAGCCTGCTGGAAGATGAGAGACCTGTGTAGCAAAGCTGAGTCATCCCAGCTATGTCCACCATAGCCCACCTGTTAGTTGCCTTCAGATACAAGAGTGAGCCCAGCTAAGATCAGCCCAGCCCAGCCGAGAGCAGCTGAACCACTTATCTAAACCATAGACTCATGAGAAATAAAAAATGGTTGCTGTTTTATGCTAAGCACTGGGGCTATTCTTTCTGCAGCAATGGCTGACTGATACATATGGCAATCTCTCTGAGATTCTAGAAATGTAGGAGAAGAGTATGCACAGCTTACTCTGGTTACCCACAAGGCCAATAATTTTGCTCATATTTTCAGTCTCTGACCAGAACTTTCCAATGCTTTCGTTTTTCCTGTGAAACCTTCTTTCCTCTCCATAGTAGTAGTAGTAAAATTCTTGGTTAGCTAAGAGCCAGTGAATGTTATACGTTTGCCTCATAAGGCTTGAGCATTACACTATTTCAGGACCTTCTTGAACATGGTGAGTGGGGAGGAGCACCTGGCCTTCTCTATTAACCTGAGAGGGGCTGTGAAGCAGCTTCATCCCGTGAGTAGGAACAGCTGTTATTTGTCACACATGTGTCACACCTATAGAATCCTGAAGTGTCTGATGAGGCTCACTCTTGGATACAGCGGGGAAACAACCTTGCTTAAATATAAATAGGGTTAGAGATCCCCACAAGGAAAATGGTTTGCAAAAGGCCCTGAGGAGGCTGGGAGAGTAGAGGAGGAGGCTGCCTTCAGGGATGCTGTGTCCTGGCAGGAGCGGGGCCTTGGAACAGATGGGGATGGGAAAGCCGGCATCTACCCAGAGAAACTGGAGTGTGCTTCCCTGGGCACTAGGGTGTGAGGTGTGCTTCTAAGGAGCTAAATGCCCTTCACATTTTAGCTTTTGTGGGGAGCAAAGTGGAAATGATGTGAGCCAAGGTCCAGGGACAGGTAACAGAGGAACACACCTAAGTATGAGATGTCCCACATCAACAGTGCCCCATGGGACCTTCTGCCACGGTGTCTGGCTACTGAGTCCTGGGAGTGTGGCTGGTGTGACTGAGGAACCGAATTTTCAATGTTATTTACTTTGAACTAATTTGAACTTAAGCTTAAATAGCCACATACGACCAATGATTGGCAGAAGGGACAGCGCAGCCCTATGCAGTGTGTATAGATGCCCATACTTCTATTGTTACAATGCAAATTGTAAAGTCATTATTTTTTCAGATAAACACTGGGCAACAATTTAGTCATGACAAGCTTCCATATCCTTAACCTCTCAAATTTATTTAATCTGGAATAGGTAACCTTCCTCCTTTTCAGTGAGAACCTGCAATCCACATGTTCAACAAATATATATCTTTATTTAATGCCCAATGTGTGTAACGAACCCCGCTTGGCAAAATCAAACTAAAGCAAGAGAAAACAGTCTTGCAGTCTCTTTGACGGAGCTCAGCTGTTCACCGCTTAAACAAATACAAGGGTGGCTTTGACAACATTTTGGAATAAAATTATCTAAATTTGAAAAGTATAAAAGTATAAATTTACAACAATGAGTAAATCGTGCATTTAGAGAAGGCTCCTCTTAATTCTATAGGTTGGCAAGTTTGATTTCTATTGTTATTGAAGATGATGTAACTGTGGCTTAATAAGAAAAATTATTAAAGGGTTTATGAGCTTTCATTTGTAAAACCCAGGGAGAAAAGGTCAATAAGGATTTCCCCCCTTCTACAAATCTCAAAAGTATTTGAATTTAAAATGAATCTCATTCTACAAGGAAAAATGTAAAATCAGAATGACAGAAACTGCCCACCCCCCAAAAAAAGAGGGAAAAACCTTAATTTATGTTGACTTCATTATTCTCTAGATTAAAAGCAACTTGACATAAAATGAGGACTTTGAGTTCAAACTTTTAAGGAATTCACATATTTGCATCAATTTTTAAAAGGTTTTATAACTAATGAACTTGGATTCCTTTTGGCATGGCATAAAATCCATTTGTACAGTGTTTAATTAAGAATGCAGCCGATGCGATTAAAATTAAGGGTAGAGACTTCATCTGATGTCCTATGAGAACCCCAGTCGAAAAAATTATGGTAATGCTGTGTGTCCTAAAACCTTCTCTGAGTGTCACAAACACGCGGAGAGGAATTACCCCTGCTGCACAATGAGGATTTGTTTAAAGTTGATAATTAGGAACATTTAATTTTGATGTGTTAGGGCCTTGTTTACCACTAATCTCCTTGGCATTTGCTGGGGGCTTGGTAGCCAGCCGTAGGATCATGTAAAATTGAGTTCAGAAAGTAGTGACTGGGTCAAACTCACAATCCATAATGCAAATACTGCAGTTTCTACATAGACAGGGGAATTCCTAATGTGGATTTTAATATTTAAAGTTACTAGTGCCATTATTGAGAATATTAAGATGCTTTCATGTTGAACTGATTAAAATTACATTTGAATAATGAATGACATGCAATGTACAAATACCCACCCGCCCCCACTTTTATTTTTCTTTTTTTAAAGTATGAAAAGTATAAACAACTATAATGGAAAGTCTTCCGAGGTACTGGGGGAGACTCAGAGCCAGGCTGGGAAACCCAGGGCAGCCAAGCCTATGAGGTGTCTGCTAGGAGGCCGTACCCACTGCTTGCCTGGAAGGATCCCCTTGCCCTTGAGAACATTAAAGGGAAGTTCAGCTCTACCGGAACTTTCTTCCTAATCACTGGAAGACTGAAGACGTCTGTGAAAATCAGTCTTTGTTTCTGGCTAGGGAGATCCCCAGGTTGAGTGATTTAGAGCCCTGCTTATTTCTTTAAACATTTAGGGTGAAGTTCCCCAGGTGTGGTGTATGCTGTCCCCCTTGCCAAAGCTGCTTCAGGCCCCTCTCCGCACCATCTTAGTTCCATTCTCCCAGGAGAAGGTCACACACGAGGCGGCATTTCTGGCTTTTGTCCTCAGAATACCACGTGCTACCCTCCCCAGGCAGTCCTCACAGGGGGAAGGTTAGCCAAGACCCAAGCCTTGGCAAGGAGCCCAGCCCTTGTATGGGCAGCTCAAGCACCTTCCTTGGGTGTCATGCAAATAGGTTGCCAACTACACCTCAGTTTCCCAGGCCATGCACCGGAAGAGCCTGTGGGCCTCTCCCCTGCCATCCCATGCACCTCTGAGCAGTGGGACAGACTGTGGTCCCTGGGCAAAGGGCTAGGTTAGCCTGGAGGGACTCTGGCATAAGAGATGGAAATGCTGCCTGACACTCCTTCAGCCTCTCCTTTGCCACCAGAATGACTTTTTCTCCCATATTCACTTTAGATTCAAGGGGTACATGAACAGGTTTGTTACCTAGGTAGATTGCATGATGCTGATGTTTGGGATCCAAGTGATCCCATCACCCAGGTACTGAGCATAGTACCCCATAGTTAGTTTTTCCTTCCCTTCCACCTCTAGGAGTCCTCGGTGTCTATTGTTCTCAGGTTGATGTCCATGAGTAGCTAAAGTTTAGCTCTCACTTGTAAGTGAGAACATGTGGTATTTGCTTTCCTGTTACTGCGCTGACTCACTTAGAATCATGGCCTCCAGCTGCGTGTATGTTACTGCAAAGAACACTGTTTCATTCTTTTTTATGGCTGCATAGTAGAATCATCTTTTAAGAATTATTCATAGTTTTTTTTAGAATAGGTTTAGGTTTACAGAAAAATGATTGGAAAATAAGGAGTTCTCTTACAGTCCCTCAGCCTCCCCCAACCCCCAAGTTTCCCCTGTTATTAACATCTTGCATTAGCATAGGGACATACTTTACAACCAGTGAACCGGTACTGATACATTACCTAAGTCCAAGCTTACTTCTTTGTGTTGTACATTCTGTGGGTTTTGACAAAGGCATAATGGAATGTATCCACCATCACAGCATCATCCAGAATAGTTTCCCAGCCCTAAAAATCCCTCATGCTCCACCTGTGTATTCCTTCCTCCCTTAAAACCAAAAATAAGATCATGTTATTCCCCCATTTACAGCCATTAAATTCAAATGACTCTCTGGAACCTCCAACCTGCCCCGCTACCACACATGTGCCAATTAATCTGCTCCATTCCTCCTTCATATCTCAGAACTATTAAATAAAGCCCAGACTCCTTAGCTGTGGGCACTAAAAACATTCATGCTCTGTCTGAGCCCTGCCTCTCTGTCTGGCCCCATCAATCGCCACATCCTTATATCTAATGAAGCGTCCCAGATAAGGGCAGTAACTTCACACTCGGACACACCTGGGCTGGAGCCTACCTCCTCCACTCTGAAGCTGCTTGGCCTTGAAAGAATTAACCCTGTCAACCACACTGAACAAGACGAACCACACTGGGAAAATATTTGCAACAAAAATAGCAAATATATCCTAATGATATGAATAGTTTGTACATGTTTCTTTAATTTGTTTAGCAAGCATTTGTTAAGTGGACTACTAGGTACCAGGACATAACTGCCTAAGTTTTCAGACGTCCTGAGGCAAGATTGTACTCCTTGCCTCAGAAACTCTACATTCCCATTAACACATGGAACTTAATATAGATACACACACACACACACACACACACACAAACACACACACATGCTGCTTTCCAGAAAAGTCATACCAATTTAAGGGCCTACACAGAGAGAACAAAACTACAATGTCATCACAGGAACCAGCACTGGTTTTCATTGTTAAAATATTTGCCAGTGTCATAAGCGAGGTAGTGTTTTGTTTTGATTCACATTTATGAGGTTGTATTAGTCTGTTCTCACTCTGCTAATAAAGACATACCCAAGACTGCATAATTTATAAAGAAAAAGAGGTTTAATGGCCTCACAGTTCCACATGGCAGGCGAGGCCTCACCTCATGGCAGAGGGCAAAGGGGAAGCAAAACACATCTTACATGGAGGCAGGCAAGAGAGCATGTGTAGGTGAACTGCCCTTTATAAAACCATCAGATCTCATGAGACTTATTCACTACCATGAGAACAGTATAAGGGAAACTGGCCCCCATGATTTGGTTATCTCCACATGGCCCCACCCTTGACACATGGGGATTATTACAATTCAAGGTGAGATTTGGGTGGGGACACAGAGCCAAACCATGTCATAGGTTATAAATGATTTCTCATGATTATTGCCCATTGATATTTCTCCCATGAGTTGCCATTCCGTGTGCATAATACTATCTGCAAATAATGGCCTTTTGACTATTCCTTACATTTAAAAACTCCATTTTATGATCTTATTGCATTGGCTTAGGCCCCAGCACAGTGCTGAAGATCTTGGGGTGTCCCTCCCTTGTTAACTATGAAGAAATGTGTATAATATGTGGCCATTGAGGATCACGCTGGCTCTGCGTTTGGGGACGACACACTCTTTCACGAGGTTAAGAAAGTTTCCTTCTATTTCTCCTCAGTTAAGTGTTGTTCATTTGCTTAACGTGAGTAGTGATTTTATTCTATGTTTTTCTGAACTCACTGTAATGATCACGTGTAAAATGCCCTTTTCCTGTTAATATGTTAATGTGGTATATGACATTTATTGACATGGTGCCATTTTGGCATTCCTAGAGAAAATCTGAGTTGCATTGATGTTCAATTATTTTCTAGTCTTTTATGACTACATAAAATGAGAATCATCTGTTCTCAGAGATTTGAAAACTTTACCTGTAAGACTATCTTTGCCTCTAATGTTATTTTGAGTATTAAATTCTGACTAACAATTCAATTTATTTAGTGATTATAGGTTTATTTAGACTTTTGGTATTTTATTAATAAGACATTTTTAGTAATATATTGGCAATATTGTCTGGAAACTTGTACATTTTGTTTGACTTTTCAAAGGTACTGACATTAAGCTGTTAAGAATATTTTGGATCTGTAATTAAGCCTCTTTCCATTCTCGATATTCTTATATTGTGCACTTTTCCTATTCTTTTTCTCTTGCTTATACTTGGAGTTTTGTTGTTGTTGTTTTTTCTATTAAATTTTTTTTAAAGAATCATCTTTAGGTCTCTATTTTATTTCAGTTGCTTTTGCTCTTAACATTGTTATTCTTTTCTTCTATTTCCTTTTTATTTACTTCAACATTTTTTTCTTTTAATAAGTGTATTAAAGGCTATAAATTTACCTCCAAATACAGCTTTAGATACACCCTACAAGTATTTGTAGGCACTAATGTCATGGCTTCTCATTTAAAATATTTCATAATTTCATTGCTGCCTTATGATTTCCTCTTTAAACTATGGTTTGTTTAGTAATTCTCTTAGTTTCAAAATGTGTTATTATTGTTTTTTAATTAAAATGATTGCAATATCTTCTTGAGGGATTGCTCTTGTAATGTAAGGTCTCTTTTAACATCAATATTTATATTTTCTATATCAATATTACTACAGCAATATTCTTTCAGTTAATGTTTCTCCAATATGTTTTTCTATCTCTTTTGAAAACACTCTTGATTCATTTGATTCAGGTCTATTTACTAGCAGAAGCATACACTTTTTGTTGTTGTTGTTAAACACAGCTGATTTTCTAATTTTAATATATAAGTTCGACTTATTACGTGCATTGCAATAATGGACACATTTAGAACTTTGAACATCTTACATTCTAGACCCTGTTTATCAATATATACCTTTTTGTCTTTTCTCCTATCTTCTCTGAGGGATTTAACAAGTTTTCCATATCCATTGTGTTGTTTTTCTCTGATGGTTTGGAAGTTACAGATTGTATTCCCATTCCAGTGGTTACCTTTTGCTATTTAAATTTTGTTAACAATGATTTTGAATATGTATTGCAGAATCATTCCATATCTACATCTAACCCCTGGACAAGGCTAGCAATTTATCACATTTCAATGCCCAGTTAACTAACTTCCTGCCTCATTCTCATCCTTCTTTTTATTGTTGACTAAGGTTATGTTCACTACAAAACACACATAATTAATTATTATCATTGTCAATAATTAATTAAACTTGCCAATGTATTTTATCAATATTTGTTGCACCCACTTCTTCCTTCTGGGTTTTCTTTTACTCTTGCTGAAGTAAGACTCCTAGCAGTTCTTTCAATGAGGGTCTTTGAGTGGTGAATTTTTAACCTCTGTTTATCTGTAAATTTCTTTATTTTTCTTCCACTCCTGAATCATATCTAGCTGGGTACAGAATTCAAGGTTGACAAGTGTTGTGTGTTTTTTTGTTTGTTTGTTTGTGTAGCACTTTGAGGATAGTCCTCTCTCATATTTAGGCTTGTTTTGTTGCTGTTGAGAAGTCTTCTGTCGAATTTTCTTCTCTTGGTGAATAATCTTTCAAAAGATAAACCTTTCTGGAAACTTTTTAGATAATTTGACATCCCTGGTGGTCTGCAGATTTCCTACAGTGTACTGTGTATTTATGTCCTGATAGATACTAAAACTGTACTTTAAATCACTTTATGCCGTGTGAAGTAATTGAGGATACTGTAGATTCAGTCCTTGCCCTCCCCGAAGGTGAGTTTAGTCCTGGGTACGAGACTGTGCCAGGTTTTCCTTCCCCTTCAGGCTGTGGCTTCCCAAGAGATGCAGCCACCAACAGTTAGCAGCAGCAGCTTGGCAGCCTCCTTTCATCAGTGGAACCCCCTTCCAGCCCTGGTTCCCAGCAGTGGCCTCTGCAGCCCACGGAGGCTGGTTAGCTGCTCACCAACTGCCTGTCCCCAGCACAGGGGTCTTAAGCCTAAACCCATTTGCCCACTTGCTGTCCCTGTTCCCTTGGGTCCAAGGAGGCATGGGTTATGTTTTTCTGTGTGCCAGTGTCTTTTTGATATTTCCTTCCTTGTATTTTTATCTGTCATTAGCATGTGTTTATAATGGAGGTGCTGAAATGGTGAAGCAGCAGCGTTCTGGTGCAAAATCACAATTTCTAATGACTGAAAAATATTGTTATAATTTAATTCTTATTTACTTAACCATCATTCTCTCAATCTTTTCCATTATAAACAACCATATA
Source organism: Pan troglodytes (assembly GCF_028858775.2). Taxonomy (NCBI): domain Eukaryota; kingdom Metazoa; phylum Chordata; class Mammalia; order Primates; family Hominidae; genus Pan; species Pan troglodytes. Next base: position 141,051,482 of record NC_072406.2, on the reverse strand, counting down.
TTGATTACATTTTATTTAAACTTTTATGTATGCTCTATGATGGTTTCTTACAAGAAGGTATACCACATCAAAAATAACAACATATACATATTTTAAGTAACTTTAGTATACTGTCAGGTTTTTCCTCAAAAAGATACTTGGTGTGAGTTGGGTGTGTGGGTGTGGGTACAAGTGTGGGCACAGATGTGAGTGTGCATATAGGTGTGGGGTGGATGTAGGTATGCATGTGATTATATGTGTGGGCACAGGTGTAGATTGGGCTACAGGTATAGGTGTGGGTACCGCTGAGGGTTTAGGTACAGGTGGGCACAGATGTGAGTGTACGAGTGTGGGTACAGGTGTGGGATGATGTAGGTGTGGGGTGGATGTAGGTGTGAGTGTGGGTAGAGGTGTGGGGTGGATGTAGGTGTGGGTGTGGGTAGAGGTGTGGGGTGGATGTAGGTGTGGGTGTGGGTAGAGGTGTGGGGTGGATGTAGGTGTGGGTGTGGGTGCAGGTGTGGCGTGGATGTAGGTGTGGGTGTGGGTACAGGTGTGGGGTGGATGTAGGTGTGGGTGTGGGTAGAGGTGTGGGGTGGATGTAGGTGTGGGTGTGGGTGCAGGTGTGGGGTGGATGTAGGTGTGGGTGTGGGTACAGGTGTGGGGTGGATGTAGGTGTGGGTGTGGGTGCTGGTGTGGGGTGGATGTAGGTGTGGGTGTGGGTAGAGGTGTGGGGTGGATGTAGGTGTGGGTGTGGGTGCAGGTGTGGGGTGGATGTAGGTGTGGGTGTGGGTGCAGGTGTGGGGTGGATGTAGGTGTGGGTGTGGGTAGAGGTGTGGGGTGGATGTAGGTGTGGGTGTGGGTAGAGGTGTGGGGTGGATGTAGGTGTGGGTGTGGGTAGAGGTGTGGGGTGGATGTAGGTGTGGGTGTGGGTAGAGGTGTGGGGTGGATGTAGGTGTGGGTGTGGGTAGAGGTGTGGGGTGGATGTAGGTGTGGGTGTGGGTAGAGGTGTGGGGTGGATGTAGGTGTGGGTGTGGGTAGAGGTGTGGGGTGGATGTAGGTGTGGGTGTGGGTAGAGGTGTGGGGTGGTTGTAGGTGTGGGTGTGGGTACAGGTGTGGGGTGGATGTAGGTGTGGGTGTGGGTAGAGGTGTGGGGTGGATGTAGGTGTGGGTGTGGGTAGAGGTGTGGGGTGGATGTAGGTGTGGGTGTGGGTACAGGTGTGGGGTGGATGTAGGTGTGGGTGTGGGTGCAGGTGTGAGCACAGGTGTGGGCGTGGGATACAGTAGGTGTGAGTGTGAACACAGGTATGAGGTGGAGTGCAGGTACGAGTGTGCACACGGGCTTGGGCGTGGGTGGAGGTGTGGGTGTTAGAGGAGCGTAGGTAATCATGAGGGAGTGAGGACACGCTCAATACATCAGCCATGGGAAATTAGAAAGGCATAGCGTAGAATTTTCTTAAGTGCTTATTTTCTTTAAAATTTTAATTTTTTCGTTAGATCACAAAATAGCACATTTTTATAAAATATTTGAAAGGTATAGAAATGCATACAGAAAATACAAAATTGTATTTTATCCTTTCTTTTGATACTTATGTGCTAGTATCCATGACATACTGTTTTTAGTTCCACATTCATGCCCAGTGATATGTATTTATTGAATTAAAATTTACATTGAAATTTATTTAATAAATGGTAAGCTCTGGGTATTTGGTAATTTGTTTTGCTTTTATTTTTCTCAACATGTTATGCTCGTCTTCCCATCATTAAATGTTCTCTGAAAAGAACGTCTACCCACGCTTATTATCCCATTATACGGTGGTTGTCACTTAACCATGGTCTCACTGTTGGATCTTTAAGTCACGTTGTTTTGAGACCCCATACGCTGCACTGACCACACATGGGGTTCCCGTGGGCGCTCTGGCCGTCCAGTGGTGTCTGCTCCATTTATTCACAGCCTGAGCGCCCCTGCATGAGACACTGGGCAGTGCCAGGTGTCGAGCCTGCAGCAAGGCACAGTCAGACAGGCCTCGGAGTCCGTGGAGAGTGAGGACCGCTGCGGACCAGTCGGCGGCCACGAGGTGAAGGCACCAAGGGCTGCAAGGTCATATTTGAGAGGAGCTCCAGAAACCAAAGACCGGGTGCCTTAAGGAAGGATGGGGAGCTCAAGCTGGTTGACAGAGCCTGGAGGCTTCACTGTCCACTCCTGGAGCTGCTCATCAGCAGAGCAGAGAAAAGATTAGCAGGAAAAAGGAAGGATGAGTGTGGGCCCGTGTGTGCATGTGTGAATATGTATGTGTGTGCACATCTGTGCACAAGTGTGAACATGTGTGTGTCTGTGTGAACATGTGTTCGCCTGTGTGACTGTGTACCTGTGTGAATATGCATGTGTGTGCCTGTATGTGCCTGTGTGAATATGTGTGTGCATGTGTGTGCCTGTGTTAATGTGTGTGTGTCTGTATGAATATACGTGTGTGTGCCTGTGTGAATGTGTGTGCATGTGTGTGCCTGTGTACGTGTGTGTGTCTGTATGAATATACGTGTGTGTGCCTGTGTGAATATGTGTGTGCACATCGGTGCACATGTGTGAACATGTGTGTGCCTGTGTGAACATGTGTTCGCCTGTGTGACTATGTGTGTGCCTGTGTGAATATGTGTGTGCATGTGTGTGCCTGTGTAAATGTGTGTGTGTCTGTATGAATATACGTGTGTGTGCCTGTGTGAATATGTGTGCATGTGTGTGCCTGTGTACGTGTGTGTGTCTGTATGATATACATGTGTGTGCCTGTGTGAATATGCATGTGTGTGCCTGTGTGAATATGCATGTGTGCGCCTGTGTGAATGTGTGTGTGACTGTGTGAATATACGTGTGTGTGCCTGTGCGAATGTGTGTGCCTGTGTGCATATGCGTGTATGTGCCTGTGTTAATGTGTGTCTGTGTGAATATACCTGTGTGTGCCTGTGTGCATATGTGTGTGCCTGCATGTGCCCGTGTCCATATGTGTGTGTGCCTGTGTGAACATGTGTGTCTGCATGTGTGTGCTTGTGTGAATATGTGTGTGTGCATGTGTGTGCCTGTGTGCATATATGTGTGTTCCCGTGTATGCATGTGTGAATATGTGTGTCTGTGCACATATGCGTGTGTGTGCCTGTGTGTGCATATGTGAATGTGTGTCTGCATGTGTATACCTGTGTGAATATGTGTGCCTGTCTGTGAATGTACATGCATATGTGTGCCTTTGTGAATACACCTGTGTGTGCCTGTTTGAATATGCATGTGTGCCTTTATCAATATGTGTGTGAATATCCATGTGTGCCTGTGTGAATATGTGTGTCTGTGTGAATATGCATGTGTGCCTGTGTGAATGTGTGAATATGTGTGCATGTGTGAATGAGTGTCTGCATGTAAGTGCCTGTGTGAATTTGTGTGTGCCTGTATGAATATGCACGTGTGAATATGCATGTGTGCGTGTGTGTGCATGTGTGAATATGTGTGTGTGCATATGTATGCGCGTGTGTGCCTGTGTTCATGTGCATGTGTACACGTGGGTTCTCCAGGCTGAAAAAGTCACTGGCAAGAAGGGATCAAGCACGAGGAAGGAACCCACAGAGCCCCTGTATGGCTGGGGCTGTGCAGGAAGAAGTGCTCATGGCTTGGGAAAAGCAATACAACATTTATTGGTTCAATGGGGTAAGAGGCATCTGATGGGAGATGAGTCAGACACACAGACCGGGGTGACACTGCAGGACATTGCAAGTTAAAGTAAGTGTAACATGCAGAGGAAGCGTGTGTCCTGGAAGGGTTTAAAGGTGCAGCAGGACAGACTCCTTTCTGCATTTTTGAAACCTAATTTGAGGTGCTCTGTGGAGGCAGGGCCGGAAGGAGGGAGGATGGACCATGGAGGTCCTGGGAGAGGGAGGTGGGAGGCCCTGGCGGCTGCTAGGTGCTGCATGCTAGGTGGAGAGAGGAGAAGACATTCAGAGACTTTGGGGAGCCAATTTTCCAGGATGTGTTTGCTTGATTGAAGGCAGCAGAGAAGAGGGGGATGGTGAGGATGAGGAGAGTGAGGGATGATCTGCAGGGGCAGGGGTGTGGGGAGAGAGACAGGTTCCGGTGGGGATGATGAGTTCTGTTTGGGACATTTGAGTCTTGAAATGAAGGGAAATACTGAGTAGTGTTGAATTCCATGAGTTCAGAAGAGCAGACTGGGTTGGGGTCATCTGTGGCTTCTAAGACCACATGCCCAAAGTCTGCAGACTGGAGAGTTGTGGTGAGGGAGGAGGAAGGAGTCCAGGCCGAGCCCTGAGGAACCCATGGTGAGGAGGACGGGCCGCCCAGCAAGGAGGTGTGACCAGGCCACATTGTGTTGGGAGTTCGGCGACATCAGGCTGAAGGAGTGTGCACTGGCCATCAGGGCCCAAAGGTTGGCGGTGACCTCAGCAATATCAGCCTCGGAAGAGTGGACACCAGATGGGAGTGGGCCAGAAGGAGTAAGAATGTGAAGAGGCAGAGAAAGGGGGGTCGAAAAGTCTCCTGAAACCCATTTGTGAAGGGCAAAATAGGAGGTGAGATCAAATGAAGAGCCCCTGGCCTCTGGGTCCACCTGTCTCCCCGCCCTAAGCACTCCCCATTTCCCACAGCTGCAGCCACAGAAACCGCCGCATGGAACAAGGCAGGAGCTGGGAATGCCTGTGTGGCCCAGGCCTCAGGGGCTTCCAGGTGCAGGAGAGAAGAGGTCAGCTCAACAAAATCATGTGTGCATGCACGCCTTCATCCCAACAGACGCCAAGGACAATGACACTGACTCCATCCAGTTTGTCCCTTATTAGTGAAGCAGGAAGAAGGACTGAGTTATAGCAGCTCTTATCCTTCGAGAGCCTGCATACCTCTCAGAGGTAGATCACAGTGGAGCCAGGAGGAACTGCTTGCAGGCAGTGAGGCCAGCTGGCAGCCGGCAGTGTGTGCCACCCGTGCTGGGCGGCAGGCAGCTGGAAGGCAGGGCCCAGGCTTCCCGCTGTGCCTTCGTGCTGGGAGCCCTGGACATGGATACAAAGGAATGCAAATTAGTGGCAGAGTAAAAACGATGGCGACCCAGCACATGCCCGGTGTGCCTGTGAGCAGGACGAGGTTCCTCTGCTGGGGCTGCCATTTCCCTCATGGACTTCCTTGCACTGCAGAAAATGATGTGAGCACGGGGCTCTGCAGCCAAGAAATAGATGTAAACTGCAAATCAAAGGCATCAGATGTATGAATGGAGAGAAAATGCACTTCGGCTGTAAGATGAGACATCTGTTGGGCTCCATATAATATAATTAACAACTGGAACCAAGCTGGAGGGAAGGACGGTTGGAGCCCCTTTGGGAAAATGCCCCGTGTGTATCAGGCTGACCTCAGGACGCCTTGGGAAGGCATTTACAGGGTCACCTGAGACCACCGGGCGGGAAGAGGCTCCTGCCTGTAGGAGGTGATGTGCAGTATTCAAAAATGTTCAGTTTGTCATAGATAAATGAGAAAGGGCGGGGGTTAGTTTCCTACACAGAGGAGCAGATATGTTCTGTTCAGTTATCCTCCTTCCGTGATGGAATTCTGCATGGACCCTTCCTCGTTGTGCTTTCCAGATACCTTCAGTTTCCTGATTTATTTGTCCTTTCACCAAAGGTTTGCTGCTCTGAGCTGGGTATGCTGTGGGTCCTTTCCTTCCATCAGGTCAGACCAGGGTCCCCCAGGTGGGTTGCAATGGGTCCTTTGCCCACACCAGCGACCAAGCCCAGAGCCCATCACCTTCCCAGTGCAGCCCTCAAGTAGAAGGCCCCTCAGTCCATCCAGGGGTCCTTCTTGGAGATGAGAGGTTCATACTGCTGTCTTAAGGGAGCCTACTGATTTCAGACTTAGGGCTAATTTCGAGTCAAAGGACCAGACCTTATAGGTAATGTTACAGAGTTAATGTGAGTTTTATGGCAATCCGGGGAAATGGCCTTCATTTAATTGAAATTGCCATGGTGTGCTCTTAAAAAATAAACACAAACATGCAAACAAATTTAATTTATATATTTGTTTGTGTGTTTTGGAGGAATATCTCTAGTGGGGAAAGGGAGGTTTTGTGAGCAATGGCCCACCAGTCTCCATGTTCCTTCTCTCCCATCAAACGTTTTACTGATCCGCTCACATGGTGAGCCGGAAGCCAGCGTTTCTGGTGTATTTCTCACATTTCATTCTCCAGTCTCCTTGAGAGGCTTTCGTAATATTTGCACATACTTGTGTATTCCTGACTTAATGATTGGCCCATATCAGGGTGGCACTGGATGTTAAAGGACAAATATATGGACATAGAAGCGTGGAAAACATACAGGAAATTTTCATTATTTTTATAATCTCAGCCTTTTATACCTGTAGCTTGAATGCAATTGTAGACTGACATAATTGGCTGACAATATTTTAAATGTCCTTTAGTTTCATGACATGGTTCCTTGAATTTCTATAATGCCTGGCTATCACTTGACCATCAACAGACATTTCTTCCACCCCCAAAATTTAGGGCAGGTTATGCTCCTTCCGTCTTCCCATTGGCGAGCTAATCTTTTCCCTTGGCTTCAACGATTCCTTGCTGGAGCCTTAAAAATCTCTACTTCCCAAGCTCCGGATTCTGGCCTTTGGTGGTCAGACAGACATCTCCAGCTGAGGGCACTGTGCATACCTCACTTGCTCCTGCTCGCATTCCAAGCTGGACCTGTGCTTCCCACTCCATAGCTACGTCTCCTCTTCTGCACGTTTGGTTCTTGGCACCATTTTCTACCTAGTCCCTAACTCAGAAGCTTGGGAGACACTCTAGCCTCCATCGTCTTCTTTTCACTCTATTTTATTGGTCAACAAATATCCACTTGAGCGGTACCTTCTAGGTAGGTCATTTATCTAAGTGTTGGGCCCCTCACCCTCCTTCATAGCCCTGCTCCCTTGATTAGAATCACCATGCACCCATCCCCCAAGTTAGGAATCTGAGAAGCCTTCTTGACCTCTATCCTTCCTTATGTCCCAACTTCAGTTACCTCCACGTTTACTTCCAAAACTGCAACTACCAACTGCACTGGCCCCTGCCTGGCCCCTGCGGCATCTCCGAAATGTTCTCCTTGTTCCCAGCCGTATCACCCTTAAAGGTCACCTCTGTACAGCTGCCAGCTACCTGGATGAAATGAAATCCTGACATGCCATAGCTTTCTTTGAAACCTTTGAATGACATCTTGCTATCTGCAGGGAAATGTGGTCAGTTCCTTAGCCTGACTTACTGCCCTTCCCAATCTGCCATTTGGCTGCCTCTCCATCCTCACCTCTTTCCACACACTGCCTTCAAACACACCCAACAGCTCCCAGAGATCTGAACACACCTTGCCACCTTCCCTGCTGCCGCCTAGGCTTGAGATATCTTTGCTACAGACCCCTCCTGGCCAACTCCAAGTCATTATTTATTGCAGTTACAATGCCACCCTGATACCCAGCCTGCCTTCATGACCTGTATGGTCCCTGTCTCAATCATTTTACCCACTGTATAGGATTGCAGCTGTTTCCTCATATTCCTGTCTCCCCAGTGGTATTGGGAAGCACTTGTGGACAACATCTTAATAATTTTAGTATATCGAGACCCAAATCAGTGCTTGGCATATAGTAAACATCAATACATATTTATTGAATAAATGAGTGAATACAGGACATTTCCCAGACATGTTTCAATCCAGACACCTTGCCATGGGAACAAAGCCATACCGACTCGGTCTTTGCTAACAGTTTCGGCTCATCTTACATAACTTTCGCGTGTTTATCCTGCACTGCCAGCCATGGAATGGTCACTCCTCCTACATTTTCTCCCTCAGTAATCTCATCCACATTCTTGGCTTCCATTTCCACCTATTTTTGGATGAGTCTCAAAGGTGTATCTGTAGCCCACACTTCTCTGAGCTCCGCATCTGTTTAGCCAGCTGCCTGCCTCGAGTTCTCACTGTGTCTACAAGTCACCGTACCTCACCCCTGAACTGTCCCTCTTGCAGGCTCCCGTTCCCGGTAAGTGGTAGCACCATCTGTTCCAGGGAGCAAGGAGAAGCAGGAGTCATTCTGGGCACCCTCCTCCAAGTTCCCCCTCACCCATTTCCAATCCATCACAACTCTGGAAAAATTTGCCTTTCATTTATTCATCCAACAAATATTTATTAGACAGCAATTATGTGCTGGGCTCTTCTCTGGGTCCTGGGAATTCAATGATGAACAAGACAAGCACACTGCCCGAGCCCCTGGAGTTCACATGAGGGAGAAAACAGCCAGCAAATATGTACATAACTAGGCAGCAACACACACTGTGTATATAGCAAAACATGGTGCATTAAAAACTGTTAATCACCCACCAAATATCCATACTCCTTATCTCCTTTACTAACAAAATCTAAGTGTATTGAGGCAACAGTGTGCCCAGCCAAAAAGCTAGAGATAAAATAGGTGATAGATGTCCCTTCCTAGCTGCCTCACTTCTGGGGATGGTGTGGGGACATAATCCTGCTTGGTAGCCCTACTGGGGGGTCTGAGAGATGTGTGCTAGCCAGGACTGCTCCAGTCCTTCAGTTGCTTCTGTTTTTCTTCCTGGAACGTGAACAAGAGGCAAAAAGTGGAGCAGCCTCAGGTGGTTGTGAGTGACGCACAGGATGGAGTCCTGGCCAGAAGGGTGTTGTGCGATTCTAGAGCCACTGTTCCCATCCTGCACAGCAGCTTCCAACCTTCCAGCTTGATGAGAAAAACATGTCCCCACCTGGTTTGGTGAAGCCTCTATAATGTGGCTCATGCAGCCAAGTGCCACCCACAGTGGGGCTGGCAGAGGGCCTTCTGCTTCTCCAGAAAGTTCACCTTCATCTTTCCTGCTACATGCCCCCCATGGACCCCTAGAGTGTCCTCCTGGCTGGTGACCAGCATCCATGCTGGCCTCTTGCAGTGTCTCTGCCACACTGCTATAAGGTGGAGCTTCTGACCACCAGCCTTCCAGCCTCATCTTCCTCTTTGCTTTCTCTCAGCCCTCCATGGCCTCTTCCCAGCCCTCATACCTGCTGTGTTTCTTAACCCGGTTTCTTCTTTCCTCTCCCCTCTCCCTCTGTCAGATCTTAGCTTCACCTCCAGGCACCCATGGAAGTCTTTCCTGGTCTCCCTATCCAGGTTAAATATCCCTAAAATAGTCTCTGGTAGAGAATACAATGTCCCATTCAAGCAGAGTCTTTGGACTGGGTGTTTTGCATTTGTTTGAGTGACTCCTTGTTCATCTGAGTGCAGGGACTCAGTTTTTCTCTCTTAGTATAATCTCAGTACCTGGCACAATGCCAAGCTCCCAGAATATTTGTGATATAAATGGACGAATGAGTAAATGCATGCTTTGGTTCTTCTCCATATGTTCTTTTCTTTGCAGTTAGTGTCCTTCTCCTTCTGGGCATCTAAAACTCTTCCTTCAAGATTTATGGAATTAATCCACCATGTTTCAACAAATTAAATGAGATAAAGTCAGTACACTTTCAGTTCAGGGTCTGACGTAGTAAACACTTAATACATGTCAGCTATGAATGGCAGCCATTGTTTTCCCTTTGAGTCCATTCTCTCTGGGCAGAATTAGGTCTTTCAGCTCTTGTGTTTCTATAATCCAAGGTCTCTACACATATTAGTAGACTATATACATCACAAGAAAGGTTTCCCGAAACAAGCTCGCCCTCCCTCTGTGGACTGAGAGCACCTCTAAGAGCTGAAATCACCTTTTGTTTGTGTCTTCCCACATCATTATGCCCAGCAAACCACAAATGTTTACAAATGAGTGGAGTCAATGAATTTAACTGAAAAGAAACTTGCAGCTGGGAAACGCTGACGAACCTATCCCAGGTCCTCCACAGCTGGTGGGGAGCTATGGAGCCAAACTCAATGCAGCAGCACTGACCCCAGGGCGCTGGTCTTTGTCCAGTCTCTATGATGTAGATCTTTCTAAGGAGTACAATGACTAATGTATAGGCATTGTAGCTGTTTACACAAAAATCTTTATCTTTGTAAGATCTCCCAGAGAGATAAAGAATTTTTTGTCTCTTAGTGAACTCAATCTTTTGCCATTATATAAAGAATTTAAATTACTGGTTTCACTGACAACATACCTTTTCCCAGTGGTATCCATTCTTCAATTAGTTGCAATCCTTTTAAAGCAATCCCAGCATGTAGGACAAAAGTAGATGTGAAATCCAAACATACCGTTGTTTCTTTAATTTCTATCAACTTGGTTTGAGTACCTCTCACTCAACAGAAATCCAGTTAACAGCACGCAGAGCGGAGGGAGCTGAGGAGTCAGGCCACCTGGTGGAACAGCCTTCCTTGGCCTGCAGGCACCATGGAGACTCGTGCTGCCATCTTGAGCCCACCTCCGTGTCCCTGCTGACGGTGCCAGTTTGAACAGCTCACTCCTGTTTCCGAATGAGTTCTGACTAAACGCCATCAACCATATGACAGGGTCTAACAAATATCAGCACTCTGCCAGGTTCAATAAACACCCTTTTCAGGGTAATGGTCCTTAATGAGGACACCAGCCATCAGCTAGGTTGGGAACACACTATAATTATTACTGGGCAAAGATGTCTGGAAAGAGACCTGCAAGAATAAGGATTGGAACAACATGGGGGAGGGGAGCTCATAAAAAAAATCAACTTAACTCTAAACTTTGTGCTGGCGGGAGAAAGAAAAAATAAATAACTCAAGTTTTGGAGATTATTTTCAAAACAACGTCAACAATTTATCTAGGTATCTAGGGGTTAAATAGTCACTCATGTAATCTGTGCCAAATGTTGTGTATCTATAATTAAGTCAATCAGGGAATCAGAAGCTTGCTTGATGGAGCACTTGGCTAAATTGGATCTATTACATGGAGCAAGGAACACCTTCCATCAAAATAACCCTTTAGGGTCTGCCATGAATGTCATGGATGCTTCTGTCATAGCAGCTGAGACAGCCTTTGCCCCCAAGGAGTTCAATCTATTGTGGCTGTGTTTGTGTGTGGCTCAACTCCCCAATTATAAGATGGAAGTATGAGACGCCACCTTAGAGATACACAGAGATGTTCTATACGAGCTCGGAGGGGGGTGAGATCCCTTTTGGACGGGAGGGGTAGCAACGGTTCCTGGGAGGAGGTTACATTTCATTTCATTTATTTGTTGAGCACTAATTTGTGGAGCACACGCTCTGCGTGGGCATGCTGCTGGCCCTGGGGATTCACAGGTGACGGAGACAGGGTCCTGCCCAGAAAACAACAAAGTGGAGTATGGGAGACTTAATAGATAGGTCCAGAGGACGGCAAGGATTTTGACAGGTAAGTGAGGGCAGGGAAGAGCACGCTATAAATTGACACGGTAGGAATGACTGAGATGAGGATGGCACAAACACCCAGGAGACGGTCAGTATTAGGAGCTTTTACTGAGCACCTATTCCATGTACCAAGCTCTATGCCAGAAGCCTGGCACACTTCACCTTCATCACTGCTCACAGTAATCCCTCTGGCCGGGATCTGTTTTTATCACAATTTTACAGAGACTGACATGGAAGATGAGGGAATCTAAGCAACTCTTCCAAATTCAGTAAAGGGCAGGTGGGTGATTCATGCTCAGGTCTTTCAGGCTGGACTTAATCATAGCGCTCATCTACAGTACAAGTTGCCTAGAATACAGTGTATACGGAAAGAAAGACCATCGACTGGGTGAGACACACTCTGGGCTATGGTGGGCCTTGAGTGCCAGCTTAGGAAACCGTCCTTTATAACTATGCATTGAGGTCTCATCAGAGGAATGACATGTTTTGTAGAAACATTAATCAGGCAAAAAAATACAATGGTGATGGACTGTGGAGGGGGGTTGGAAATGGAGTCAGGGAAGGGAGGCAAGGACAGCAGGGGAGGTGGATTAGGAACATCGATGGTGGTCCCAGATTAGTGGCTACAGCTGCCTGGGGAAATTGGAAGGAAGGCCTGGATGTACGGGGCACGGTGAGGATAATTCAGAAGATGTCACATCTGGGATCTTGCTCTTTTCCGGAGTTCCATCCCAAGCTGCCTCTTGGGTTAAGAGAGTGAATTGGTCCTCTGGGGAGAGGAGTGCTCTCTTCCTTCACTTGCCTTCAAGTAGAATAAAAGGCTGCTTTTAATTCAAACTTTTATGGGCCACATAAAATGAAAATTAAAAAACAAATCTGTACTCTTCACAATAGACAGAATGAGTCTGTTTTCTCAGAGAGTTGAAAGCATATGTGATTTTTGAGGCTCTTCAAATGACAAATACACTCTGCTATGGAAACTCCCAAGGCTTTGCAAGGGGACCCTGTGAGTCAGAGCCCCGACGCTGCAGATTTCATAGCTTGACTGTGAGTCTCCCTCTGAGTGTGGGGTGAGCCTACCGAAGCTGATGCACAGAGCCCAATGGAGGCTACCCCTGTTTGACAGATTATACCAGGCTTCTTCTAGAGCCTGTTTCCAGAACTGTGATTCTCAAACAGAATGGACCCCAGACAGCCCCTGCTTCTGTACTTGAATTTTCCACAGTAAAATATCTGCCTGGCTTCCCTTTGACTCCCAGAGTGCTTCTGGGCCTCCTTCCAACACAATGCAGGCTCAGGAGATGGCAACTGAGTTTAATATTAATCAAAGCCAATCATAATTAGAAAAATAAATCTCATACAAAAAATGTCCTGTAACGTAGTCTAAACTCCAGTGGAAACCACAGACAAGCTCTTCTTTGGATATGAATTGAAAGTGAAAAACAGACTTGTCCAACAACAGAATAGCTACAGGATTTAGGCTTACGACCTGAGCGAAATTATCTTTTTTTGGACATTGGCCAGTAACTAATACTTTGGATACAGAACAATAGTTTTATCTTGATATTTTTTAAACACAGACATTTTTAATCAGGATAAACATCAACAATAAAATTTTGCAGAAGTAAGCAGGGATATTAGTCATTGATTGCAACAGCCTTTATAATACGGGTGACTGCATCATACAGAAAATAGTTACCGGACTGGCTCCACTGCAACACATCAACAATGGACATCTAGTTAGAGGTAGTAAAGAAGGCTCCCTTTCCAGCAACATGTTAATTTGACCTTGAAATCAGCACATTTCCTAGGAGTGCGTGTTGGTACTTCTAAAAAGAGATTGTCTTTTAGGAGAATCTTAGCATGGAGCCTCGCGAGAAATTGGTTTTTGACAAAACGTTTCCACCGATCTTGTCCATGATGCTATGAAATCTTTAACTTATTGACTTTTTTTTTTTTAGTGAGCTGATTTTTATTGATGACGTCAATTTTCAACTTTTTTCTTTTACTGGGGATTCTGCAGATGATTTTAATTAGAGTAACTCTGGGAAATAAATTTTCTTCCATTCTTCTACAGGAAGAATTCTCCTATGGAGGAAATCTTGCTATTTCTCTTAATTATTTTTGATGTCACACTGATTATTACTATTTTTCACTGCATTAAAGTGCAAAATAAACTTCTGCCAGAAATGAATTAAATTAATGTAAACAGAGATAGTAAGTGTACTGTTATGCTCTAAACTGCTAAAGAAATCAGATAGGAAGAAAAATGTTTAAGTAATTCAAGAAAAAATGATTTAATTATCAAGATTTTTTAAAAAGATGATGATGTGCTCAGTATGGCACCTAAAAGACGGAGATTGATTTCTCTCTGAAGCAGACATCCAGTACTAAACACGAGGAGCAATTAAAAAAGGGTGGTCTTTTGTAAATTACTCCCAGAAGAAATCTTGGAAATCTTTCATTTTAGTCATTTCGGTCCAGTGAACCATGAAGCCATTACGAAGGAACAAAAATACTAGGGAGAAAATTGAAATACAACAGTAATTAACAATATGAATATATCAAGATAAAAATGAATTGGAAAGATAATGGTCATCACATCTTCAACAAAAGTGAAAACATTAAAACATTCCCAAAATCAAATCTAAAACTAAAAGACACTCAAGGCAAACATAGATTAAATCTGGCACTGTTCCCGAGTTTGAAATTGAAGGACTCTCGGTAGTGTTTCTCTAAATGCGTAATGAAAGTGTCTTCAAAGGTTTACTTTTCTTATTTCTAAAAATTATTCTTATTTTTTTCTAAAGTGCTTTAACTAGCATTAAGGCACATTTTCTATTTACTTTAGAATCACAGTTAATAACCCCTATCTTAGATTTTCACTTTTTACTTCCATATGCTAAATGCCAACAAAGAATAATAGAGAAAAACCATGGGAAACGTGCCCCTATCACAAACACAGATTTCCCTATGGGTTCTCTAATACTTTACAGACAAATGTTAAAGATTTATTACACATGAACATCAAACATGGTTTTACTACAGTTCTCATTTGGATCAAATTGACACATTTTACATTCATTTTAGCCTAATGAGATTCTTTCACTACACATTATATTCCGAGTGACCCTGTACATTAAATTTGTGGAATGGAACAAACCCATTGATATAACAAAGCCTTATAGTTACTGGTTTCTTAATTTACAAAAGAGAGAAAACAGTTTAGCAAAATCATAAATCTTGAACAAATGAATATATTAATCAGTACTCAACAGAGAATATAAATACTATGTAGATAGGTCATGTTATGCATGAAGTTCAAATGCTGCATTGGTAGCTAAACTCTTCTCTACTTGGATTATAATCTGAATATTCAACAGTTCAGACATATTTCATAATTCAAATCGAGGGACTTAGTAAAGACAAAGTTACAATCATAACAAGAATGGAAAATTAGATTTGCAATTCATTTTTAAATCGTTGCTAACGGGCTGCCATGATTCAATATTTACTTTTGTGCACAATTACTTCTTCTTAAAAATCAGTCTTATAAAACATTCTTGTTGCTTAATCCTGGGGATAAGGAAGGCCGCGCAAGTTTGCAACATAGCAGCTGTAACGCTATTCCTTGAAGAGGGAGTAGGTGACCTTGAAACGAGGAGAAAGGAAACTACAAAATGTTAATTAAAATTATTAGTGCTGTTTGAGGTGCTTATCTTGTTTACTGCTAAGGTGTTGCTCCCTTCTGCATAATTAGGGGTAATTTTACTTACTTTCAAGTCTGTAATTTTAAATATCACAAAGTTTTATCTTCCAGCATGAAGTAATTCATTACTGGTTTGTATGTAACTGCTTGATGTTTTAATCAATATGTGCAACTTCCACAAGTCTGTTGTAATTTATCAAGAGGTTTATATATATTTTTATAGTGGCAGATTGTGAGTAGTACATGAATTAAAACCTTTTTTTGATTTTTGCCGGAATTTCAACATTATTCCAGGTTTTTGATGTGGGGAAAGTCTTACTTGATCTGTTCTTTTATACTTACATGCAAGATTTTACAGGCCAGCAATATGAACAAAATGAGCCTGTCTGAAGTCTATTTCATTTGGAAACAAAGTATTCCTGTTATTTAATCCAAATCAAAACAAAAGGCATATTTTTACACTCTGTAAAGAATGAATGTATATTGCAAATTATTGATTATTTTAAATCTAGTCTGTGCTTTTTGCCATTGGTAAAAATTTACATATGCAGCTTAATTTCATGTTAAAATTAATTATCAAAGGGCTCAATGTTTAGGAAGGGCCCAGATAACATAATCATCCTTTTATGCATAATAATTGCACTTTTAAAATAAATCTTTCTATAAAATCTTTCATTTTGGAGAAGTTTTTCTCAGTGGAAAGCAGAGAAATGTCTAGGCTTGATTTTTTTTTTTCATTTAGTACAATGTGATTTTTTTTTCTTAAGTAAACTGATAAAAGATGTAAGGGTTAATTTTTTTTCAGTGTAGATCTGTAAAAATGGTGATTGGGTTCAAGCACGCTACTGGTATGTGATTTTAATTAAATTGTAAAAGCAACATGTTCATTACTAATACCAATGAAAAATGTCCATTGTTTATTTTTTAGCTCAGTGATTTGCCTGAAGATCTGGCTGTTTGGAAACTATCCTAAGAAATAACAAGTGGCATTTTAAAGGGGTGTCACCAGTTCCTGAACGTGCCATCCCACCTCTGTGTAGAATAGCCTGATAGTGACATTCAAAGTGGAATGTACTAGAACAGGTTAGAGTTTAACATTCACTGACTCGTAAAGGATTCAAGCTATATTAATATTACCCCTCCAGGATAAATGAGAAAGAGAAGGAGCTCATGCCCTCAGCCGGAGCTGGGTTGGGTGGATTATTCCCCCTGGAAACCGAAGAGTCCCTCGTGGTTCAGTAGAGTTAAGGACCCTCCGGAAGAACCGTCTGAACCTGGCACAGCACTGTCCTAGATTAAGATCCTGCCCACAGGGTTCCCATGGCACATGCTGAGTAATTAGTAGGCTCTGAATAACCCATCAGCCCCACCGGAGGAGCTCGTCCAAACGTGCTGAGGAAACAATCACAGTGACTTCGCAAAGGACGTGCAGGAAGCCACTCAGGTGCGGGAGGGAGCTACAGGCCTCAGTTACATTTCTGCACATACGTGCAACACAGGCATGGCCCTGGCCGGGTCTTTGGGAGCGCTCATTATTCGCACTTTGTCCATGAAGCCGCCAGTCCCAGGAGGCTCTCTCAAGATCAGCCTCCACGTCTTCCTAACCAGAGCCCAACTGTGGCTCCTCCGCTGCCCACTCTCCAAGGGGAAGTTGAGATCCCTTCTTCCAAATGTTAACCAGGTCCTGCTGTGCCAAAGCTTAAAACTCTCCCTGGCTTCCACTCCACTTCCAGTAAAAGCAAACTCCTGCTCAGCCTCCCCCGTCATCTCATTGGGACCCCCGAGCCCTCTCATGCCCCCATACAGCGGTTTCCTTGGTTCTTTTTGTTCCTGAAACAAGTCGAGCTGTCCCTGCTGCCCCTTTCCCCATCCCACAGAGCCCCTGGACTTTCCTGGACACTCGAGTCTGCAGAGAGGCCTCCCTGACCCCCGAGTGGCACTCTCAAAGTCCACATCACATTCCTTGACTTTATGGCCATCTCAAAACTCGAGTCTAAGAGACATGTTGTTGACTTGTTTCTTACATTTGTGTTTGTCTCCAGCCTTCCCCCACCTACCTAATCCATCCCAAGGGGGTGTTGTCTGTCTTGCTCTGCACTGTAGTCCTGACACCCGGAGCGGTGCATTGGAGGCGCTCTCTGAGTCCGTGAATTCAACAGGACACTTCCGCACAGGGGAGGCATCTGTGTGTGCCTCCCTGCAGGTGCTGGGGAGCTGGGGTTCTGTCCAGCTGAAGCTAACTCCTTGTCAGTCACCCTTTTTCTCTCTTCCAAGATCCTTTTCCGTAGCTGCCCGTTGGAGCCTGCAGGGCCAATGCGAATCTCCCTGGTTTAAGAACATCCTGCCATTCCTCACTAACATATCTCATCTGAAGAACGGTGTGTACCTTTGCCACAGCACAGCTGGCCTGTGGCACTGGGAACAATGTTTGGCACATGGTGACTGCTCACCGCCTGGCCTATGCCTGGGCCAGCTTTCCATCAGACTCCGCCCACAGAGCTGAAGCCCAGGGCCTGCATGGGGTAGGGGAGAACAGTGCTGAGGGACCACTGGGGGGAAGGGCTCTGAATACTCATCCCAGGGTCTGGGATGAGTGTGGCCCTGTATGCCCTCCCCTGGTCTTGCTCACCACAGAATGAGAGCTGTGCCCTTGGGCCACGTGATGTCAGATTCTGATTTGTGTACTATCCTTTTCTGCTAATATCAGCCCCATCTCCAGGACCAAAGGTTGTTCTTGAAACGATATTCATTGTAAGGAAACTTTTGAAAAATCAGTGATTCTATTTCATGAGCAAATGAATCTCCTACATTCAGTTTGGGAGACCGGGAAATTCTGAGGATTGTAGCTACTGTTAGCAATACTGCTGCAAATAATAATAATTATTGGCTGGGAGCAGTGGCTCATGCCTGTAATCCCAGCACTTTGGGAGGCCAAGGTGGGTGCGGCACTTGAGCCCAGCAGTTCGAGACCAGCCTGGCCAACATAAGGAGACACCATCTCTACAAAAAATACAAAAAATTAGCCAAGTATGGTGGTGCTCACCTGTAGTCCCAGATACTGAGGTGGGAGGATCCCTTGAGTCCAGAAGGTCGAGGCTGCAGTAAGCCATGATCATGCTACTGCACTCCAGCCTGGGCAACAGGGTGAGACCCTGTCTCAAAAAATAATAATAAGGCCAGGCGCAGTGGCTCATGCCTGTAAAATCCCAGCACTTTGGGAGGCCGAGGTTGGCAGATCACTTGAGGTCAGAAGTTCAAGACCAGCCTAGCCAACATACTGAAACCTTGTCTCTACTAAAAATACAAAAATTAGCTGGGCATGTTGGCGGGAGCCTGTAATCCCAGCTACTCGGGAGGCTGAGGCAGAAGAATTGCTTGAACCTGGGTGGTGGAGGTTGCAGTGAGCCGAGCTCACACCACTGCACTACAGCCTGAGAGACAGAGCGAGACTCCTTCTCAAAATAAATAATAATACTAACTCTGAGAGTAACAGGAATACTCATAATCACAAGAACACAGAGAGATTGTCTTCATTTTATAGATAAGCATTTAGGCTCACAGAGGCCAATGGGCTTGCTGAAGGCCACACTGTTGGAAGGTGCATCTGTTTGACCCCATCCTATTCCTTCGTTCCAGCTCAGGGACTATCTCATCAATTAAAAAGATATCAGTCAATACCAAAAGAAATAATATGAAAAACAAAAACAAAAAAACTTAGGTGAAAACTGTTTTCCACTTTTCTAAACCTTCTTTCGATTAAACACGTATCAATGTGGTAGTAATGGATGGGACGCACGAAAGCCCAGCCAGCTTAAACGCAAGTTCATTTTTGAATCTGCGGTATGTTTGCTCAGAGCCAAAGGCCAAGGGGATTTATATGGTTGTTGGAAGTATTTTCCCGGAGGAGTTAAAAAATATTCTGCAATAGCCGGTTTTTTAATAAACTCTGAGATTGATTTGCTTCCAACTCGCTCCCTGCTTATCTTACTGGCTCACTGTTAATAGTCCCCGGGGAACTAAGAGAGATTGGAGAACACGCTGGATGGAGGAGGCAGAGGGAAGTTTTAGAGGAAGACAGTGATGACCCAGACCTCAAGCCACTGAAAACATTTTTGAGAAGTAATACTTTCTGACCCGGTCTTGTCAGCTTCCCCCTCCCCACCCCTAAGCCCCCCTGCTGCTGTCGCCCACAATCACAATATTCTTCAAGAACAAGACAGAAAAATTGTTTTCCTACAAGAACACTGGCCTCTTTCTCTTCCCAGGGACGCACTCTGTCAGTGGGAAGTTTCAAGAGCAATGGTGGCCTTCTAGATGACCGCCTCCCGCCGGAGCACCATCCAGATGGCACAGAGACATCCTTGTGCATGAAGGATGAGGCTCTGGGAAGGAGATTTACAAAGAGACTTTGAGGCTGGGCATGGTGGTGGGTATCTATAGTCCCAACTACTCGGGAGGCTGAGGAAGGAGGGTACCCTGAGCCCGGGAGTTGAGGCTGCAGTGAGCTGTGATCATGCTACAGCACTCTAGCCTGAGCAACAGAGTGAGACCCTGTCTCTTAGAAGAAAAAGAAATTAACAGCCCTTGAATGCTGCAGCTGACAAAGAGCTTGGCATGGCCTGAAGATGCTCTTCCTGCTCTGTAGATGGGAAACAGAGTAGGGACTTATCTAGGGCCATAAGCCAGGATGTCCTGATTCTGGGCCCTTTACAAAGGCACTGGTGGTTTTCCTAGGCAATGCTGTATGTCCTGTGGTTTTGAACACTCTCTATAGTCCAGTGATTGTGTAGAACCATCCCTGCTTCCCCATCCAGCACTGGAATCTCAGGGCCACCTGCTGGCCCAATGTCTCCAGTGGAATGTTGACAAGCCTGGCAAATTCTGCCTGCCCCGAACTTCTTGATTTTTGCTTCCCTTTCCATAAAAATATTTCCCTTCCTTCACTCTTCTCCCCTCCCTACCCCTTACACTCAGTAAACGGCACTGCCATTTATTCTGTTGTGGAGGCCTAAAACCCAGGAGGCATCTGTCGCGTCTCTCTTTCTGTCTTGCTTCATTCCAATCCAACAGCAAGTCCTGTTCTGACTTTATGCACATTTCTACTTCTACCTCCACCAGCCTGATTCCAGCCACTCCATTCTCCTCTGGACGCCTGGAAGAGCTTCTGAGACACACACACTCTCCTTTTACTCTGAGCCCCTTCTTCTCCCACAGAGGCCAGAGTGATCTTAGCAACACATAAAGCAGGTCATATAAGCGGCTGCTAATACCCCCTTGCCCTTGGCTGTTCCAACAGTGGGCGCTGGACGTAATTCCTCTAGACCCTGGCAAGGCTGGTTTCTCCTCTTTTGTGTCCCAGGCAAATGGCAGCTCCCGAGAGGGATCCTCCCCAACCACCTTCCCTCTTGCCCTCTGCTTCTCTTCTTAATACCATTCAGAAACCAGCATTCCTAGGTCTAAGCCCTATCTACTCACGAGAAGACCAAGGTGTGGACTGAGTCCTTGCTCTATCGTCAGCCTGCCCCAGGGCCAGGCTCAGTGTGGAGTTGGTGGTGGACATAGTTGACACTGAATCACAACGATGTGGATGTACTTAATGCCACTGAATAATATACTTCACAATGGTTCAAATGCTAAATGCTATGTTATCCATGTAGAACCGCAATAAAAATAAATAAATAAATAAATAAATAACCATAAATTAAAACCTATTTGGTTCCTTCCTGGGAAGCCTCAGGAAGACAAGAAGGAGGCCAAAACTGGCGGGCTGGGAATGTCCTGGTCACTGTAAGGATTTGATTCAAGAAACTCGAGCATCTGTCGCTAAGGTGATGATGAAATAACACATCACTACAGCTGTGTGGTGTCCTAAACATAAAATATTTTCCAAAGGAAAAAACAGGCACACAGAAAGACATTGTGTGTTCACATAGGGATACATATTCCGCGTAGTCATACGTACTTACATTTCAGACCCTTTCCATGTCATTGAGGGATTTATAGAGTTGGGTTGCATTGAAATAACTAAGACAAAGTGCTTAACAATAAGCTTCCCAGGAAGGCAGCAGGATGTGTGTTGCCTTACACATTACGGCATCTCGTCTTCTGCATCTTCGGAGAGTGGGAGAACGAGAACAAAGATGTCCTGCCAGCTGAGGAAGTCATAATAAGGGATGTGCAGCCTGCAGCTGAGGCCTACGGCTGGGAGGAGCCTCCTCCTCCTGCCATCTGCTCCTGCCTTCCCCCAGTGCGCCTCTGTCCTGAAGTTCCTATAGGTATCTTTGAAATTCTGGGAGTAGGGGCGGTGAGGGAGGGAATCAAGAGCTTGTAAGTCACCCTTATTTGTTTTTTATGTACTTAAAAAATTCCAAGAGTTGTACAGATTGCAATTTTAGAGAGTTCTACATGGTCCCAGAGGGCATAGGATTAAAACCGGCAGTTGGTCCCTGTACCAAGTAGCAAAGAGAAGACTTTCTGAAGGAAATGTTTCATATTCACAGCAGTTTTCCCATTTAGAAACACTGAACGCAAACTTAACACAGCAATCTGGATATATGCAAAGTTACAGGTGATAGAGAAGGCTGGGAAATTCATGGGTTTCATTAAGAACCACAATGATGACTTCCTTCCCCCACCCCAGACACATCTCTGGGTCCACAGAGATGAGAATTCGGAAGATCTGCAGCCTATCATCAGCATGAGATTCTTTCTTTCCAAATCAAGGTAAGGGAGGGGGACATCTCCTTAGACGTCCGGTAGAAATACCTTAGGAATGAAACACTCTTTTAGTCATGTTTGAGCTTGGAATATGCCTGTGCCTGGCACTGGGTATGCTTGAAAATGGTTGGTCTTTGCAGAAATTGTTGAGAAGCTCTAAAAAGAATGGCGGACTTTGATGCAAATATGAAATCATAGCTCAGTGTACATTTATGATGCTCAAATGATTGTCTTTCCTTTAAATTGGATGTAGAAATAATTACATTTTTGTCATCACATTCTCTTTCTTCTTTCTTTTTCCTTTTTCCATTGAGTTCTAAGGGAGGTATTCAGGGCTCTGACAATCTCTGCATCTTTGTCTTTCCATTATTTGTGGAAGGCACGGGTGTTTCTGTTTATTTTCCCCCCCAGCTCTTGAAATACTAGTTGAAATGCCAAGACTTCTGTATGCAAATGTGAGCCCATAACTCCAATTGTTTTCACTGAGCTCTGTGGAGAGGATGTGTTGGAGTTTTCTGTGTGCTAGTTGTCACATATGCTTTGCTAATGAAGGAGCTTTTCATTTAGGAAAAAATATCGCTGCAGAAGGAATGAGAAGGGTTAAGATCAAAGGGCAGATGCACTCATTTACAGCATATTTTCATGGGCTGAAACACCCTCACACGATCTGTGACATTTGGCCACAATGGAGAGAATCTGGAGAGCGAGTGAGGTCAGGTGGGCGTCTTGGGAGAAAAACACAGAGAAATACTATAAAATACGTGCAGTTAAGCGGAAAAATCAGCATCTGCCAGCTTTTTGTTTTCTTTCTTGTTTTTTGGATTCACAGGAAATTGTGTGTGCACACGTGTGTGTGTGTGTGTCTGCATGTGTGCCTGTGCCTAGGACTTTGGCTTTGGAAATGAGAGAGGAGGCAGAGAAGCAGCAGGCTCCTCGGGTGCTGAGGTGAGGGACTCAAGCCTTTAAACCCAGTGCCTCCTTTGCCTATGCAGACGCAAACAACACAAGCTGTTGCCTCAAGGTGAAAAGTTTTGTGTCTATTTTCCCCTTTGAGTTTGTATGCTAAAGGAGGGCCTGCCCCGGGGTAGACGCCACCAGACAGAGGAGTCACCCTTTCACAGCATGCTGCTTCCTGCACGGAGGCCCCAGAAACGACCCTTAGGAGCCACCAATGGCCTGACATTGGCTGTGAGCAGGGGCTCTGGCCTCCACCACAGAAACCTTCCATGTGTGGACATGGAGTATATGAATCTAGACCCTGGAGTGCATGAGATGTCTCTCTTGTCTTTGGGTCTTTGTTTTCCCAATAACATCACCATACCCGAGTTTACCACTGTGTTTGGCATGAACACTGCTGCCTCCACCCTGCTTTGAGACTCATTTCCTCCTTCCATGGGCAGCCTGGCTTTCCTGGAAGCCCATCCTGAGATGGAGTTGGGTGGATGGGGTGTTCATTAGGAACCAGCTCTTCCAGAAGGACTGAGAGGAGAGGGAACAGTGACTGCTACATGGGACAAAGCCCCGGTCATGGGGGCCTTGAGCGTGGGGCCTGAGACAGGTGTTTTGTGTCAGACTGAAATGGCCAAGCCTTCCTTCCCAGCCCGGCACCACCCAGTGTTGCCTGCGGACTGCCTGGGCAAGGGTGTACCCTGGGCAGGGCTGCTCCCTGCAGCTGAGGCAAACCCTGGGCAGATGACATCTGGAACATGGAGTCCTCCGGTGGTCTGGGGGCCTTGGGGGGATCTGAGCTGTGCAATCCCGTATCCCCACGTGTGACTCAGATCCACTTCATGCCCAGTCAAGGAGCAGCCCCTGCAGAATTCTGCAGGCCTCTCTTCCTGGGGATCACTTGGAGCAAAAGGGCTGTGGGGCACACTCCAAACCCCAGAACTGCAGTTGCACCAGGGCCACCATCAGTTCCACCCATATCCATCCCAGGTCCCCCTGTCCTCAGCTAGCACAACTCTGGCTTTGTGGCCTGCCCGGTTGTGTGACTGTCTCCGCCCAGGGTCAAGCCCTCGGTCTCCATGCCCTTTTTAGGCAAGGCCGTTGCACCCCTCCTTTCACCCTCACGGTTGGTCAGGGGAGCACCAGGAGGCACCCACGTGGACACTTCTCCTTCCTCCCTAGTTGTGTCGCAGCAGCTTGACCTCCTCCTGAGGACCAGGCTCAATCTTTTTGCCAGGATGGTGACTGTCTCTGTGCCTGCTGGCATCCAGGTGGTGGCCACAGCTTAGAGTTCCATGGGACTCTTATGGTGTCTCTTGGGGAAATTATGTCTCCTTTGGGGACCAGGACCGTAACCCTGCAGAACGAAGAGGTAATGGGATAAAGCACCAGGTGCCCCAGGAGGTCTCTGTGAGTTGACAGTCAGTGGCGCCATTCTTGCCACTGCACAGTCACTGCTCCATGAATTCTTCCCATCGGGACAGAGCACCTTGTGGAGGTTTGGCCTCCAAGTGTATCCTGCCTCCTAGAAGAGGGCACCCTGTGCTAGTGGACTGCTATCAATAGGGGAGCCTCAGTAGAGCCTCTTTCCACCCCTTCACCAGGCAGCCGCTCCTGGGT
Source organism: Pan troglodytes (assembly GCF_028858775.2). NCBI lineage: Eukaryota > Metazoa > Chordata > Mammalia > Primates > Hominidae > Pan > Pan troglodytes. The sequence continues at coordinate 141,027,162 of NC_072406.2, read as the reverse complement.
GTGCGGCATGTGGCGCCACCATTGCCTTGCCTCCCGTGGTTCCAGGCGCACTCCTGCAATTCCCTTGCTGTACAGTCAGCCCTGTGACATTCTGTGGCATCCCACAGTGCTGGGTCAAACATTTCCTGGGCCTTCAGATAGTGGTGCCAGCTGAGGCCCAGTGGACAGGAAAGGCAAACCCATACCCAGAGGATGTGCCTGTTCTGATGGTAACAAATGCATCTCTAGCCCTTCCACGTGAAGGGACCTGATGAAGTCCACCTCCCACCAAGCAACCAGTGAGACTTTTCCAGGCTCTGTTGCTGGCAGATTGGACATTCAGGGGCAGCAGCAGTTAAACCACCCTTGGTAAGAAGAGCTCATGCTCTTGGGCCAGGGAGCCTCTGTCTCTCCCACGGTGGTCATTCCATCCATGGACCTGCCATGCCACCACTGGGGTGGCTCATGGCAGGTGCTGGCTGATGACAATTGGCCGCATCATCTGTGTTCTTTACCTGATGTAAAGTTCGTTGAATCCAGTTTGAGCAGGAATCCTGCTAAGTCAGTTTAGTGAAAATCCCCTGCCCTTGGCGTCTGACCATCCTGGATATCTTGTCACCCTGGCCTGGCTTCAAGCAATAATTCTATCAAGTCAGTTTCGCCAGAACCCTCTGATCCCTAATATTTCCTCTTTGTAATTTTCCATTCATTCACTTGCCAACCTTGCTCTTTGGGTAGAAATTCCTGCTCATCCTTGTTGCCGTCGAAGTTGAGTGCAGGCCGGGTGCGGTAGCTCCCGCCTGTAATCCCAGCACTTTGGGAGGCTGAGGCAGGCAGATTGCTTGAGGTCAGGAGTTTGAAACCAGCCTGGCCAACATGATGAAATCCCATATCTACTAAAAATATAAAATTAGCCAGCCGTGGTGGTGGGTGCCTGTAATCCCGGCTACTCGAGAGGCTGAGGCAGGAGAATCACTTGAACCCAGAAGGTGGAGTTTGCAGTGAGCTGAGATGGCACCACTGTACTCCAGCCTGGGCAAGAGAGCAAGACACTGTCCACCCCCACCACAAAAAAAAGACCTGAGTGGAGTCACTCATGCTCATGTGCTGCAAGACCTCCTTCCCATGGTCCTTGTACCCCTCAACATGACCCCATGAATAAAGTTGGCCTTACCAATTGAACAAGTGTCTCAGTTAATTTTTTCTTCAACAGTGCCTGTGTCCAAATTTCCTCTTCTCATCAGGACACCAGCCATATTGAATCCGGGCCCACCTTAATGTCCTCATTTTAATCTAATTATCCTTTGAAAGACCATATTTCCAAATGCAATCACACTTGGTGGTACTGGGCATTAGGACCTCAACACATGAATTTAGGGAGGACACAGTTCAGCTCACAACAGCCTAGAAGCCCCTTTGAGGTCCCATTGGTTTCCCTCCTGCCTTCTCTGCAGCGTTTTGGGGTTCAGACGCTCACTTCCCTTCCTCCATTTCTTCACCACCCATGTTGCCCCCCTTAATAGTCTGATGCCTGTCCTCCAGCTCCCAACCCACACGGAGCCACTCTCTTGCAGGGCAAGGCTTTGCAGATGGATCTGGGCACACATTTATTGGCATACAGTAGCAGTCAGCCAGCTGAGTTTTCTATGCCCCACTAGCAGAACTGGAATTAATGGATAGACCGTAGAAGGAGAAGGCAGATCTTGGCACAGAGAAGGGCAGAAGATGCTCAGCATTTTAATAAACCAGCCACATAATTAAGGAACACTCGGGAAGCCAGGCTCACCTCACCATCGATGAGCCTCAGCAGGCCCTGGATCACTGCTTCTTGCTTGGAGAAACTAGGCAAGCAATCTTAAAATTGGGTGAGGTGCTGAACTCAAGGGCCAGGAGGCAACTCCCGGCCCCCATGACCTCCTGCCTTTGTCCTTTTCGGTCCTCCATCTCCACTTCGTTCCAGATCCTGCACACCAGGGCTCTCTCTTCACCTACATGTTGGCTGCCTTGCAATTTCTGGGTCCACACTCAAGCCTAAGGCTCATTCAACCTCAATTCAAACTGGTTGCCTCCTCAGTCAAGGACAACCCTCCAGGCAGCCTCTGCTCCATCATCCTTGCTGCTGCCTGCCCTTGGAATGTTCTAGTTATCTTTGAATGAGAATAAAGAACAGAAGGGCTGGCCTAGGATGGCTCCCACCTCCAGCTTTCTCTTTCTAGCCTCTCCACCAACCGCCTACTCTGGGCTTACTTACATTCTCTGCGAATTTTTGAGATAATTTCCTAAATGGTTTTTCTCTCTCCAGTTTCTTATTCTATTACCAATCATGAATATTACTGATTAGAATTTCTAACTTTAATTAAAAAAAAACTAATACGTGCACATGTAAAGAAGTTCAAACTATGCCATAGGGCATGTTAACTATGCCCAATTCTGCCCAGCCCTCTCCCAGACACAGCTCCTCACCATTCCTTCTGCAACCTGCCTTCATTCCCTGCCAAAAACACTCCTGCTGAGATGTTAGCTTGTAACGAAGGCCCTTGAGGTCCATCTGGGGTGCCTTGGTTCATGGGCAGCGAGCATTCCACCCAATTGTCTCTGCCTCTCTGGCTGCTGCATCCTTCCACCTCTTTGCAACAAGTGGAGGGGTGCAGTGTGTGTGGTGCCTGGCCTGGTCATCCTGTCCCACCTCTCCTCCCTCTGCTTGGACCCCCTTCATCTTGTGTTGCATCACTTTGTGCAAGGGGCTCTTGCCGTCCCCACTTGGTGCAGGTGGCAGTGGCAGCTCTTCTATTCTGCTTCCAATGATGCCTCACACAATAAGTGCCCAGGAAATGCTTCCTGAACAAGTGAATGGATGTGTGGTACCTCCTCTATGTGTATAGCACCTGCCCCAGCGCGTTCACACCTCATCACCATCCCATCCAGTCCCCACGGACTCCTTCAGGTTATGGACAGGAAATGGAAGCTTGGGTCATGCACTTGACAGCTAGAGGGACCGGTGAGGATTCTGGTGTGGGCCTGTGCCCTGGTGCTGTGTGCAGGGGAGGAAGTGGGTCTCTTGCAGCGTTAGGATGCAAACTGCTCATGCCCCGTCGGTGGCCTGGCAGCTCCTGCTGGGAACTGAGTTGGATGGTATTTTGGGAAGAAAGAAGCAGGAGCTGAGGACCGAAGTCTTATCACCCACAGGTCACAGCGGAGCCATTCACTTCACTGAGTCCTGAAGCCAGCAGAGCATGTATGGAAGCTCGTGTGCTCTCTGGGACTCAGACCCTGTGGTCACGGGACCTGGAAGGCTTGGAGTGCAAGAGCCCGAGGTGCGGAGCATTGGGAACTGGCATCCCCGTGGCAGGAAGCAGGAATGCAGGGATGAGGTGACAGCCAGGCAGATGGGTGTGAGGGGAGCCTGAAGGCCCAGGCTGTCAGACACCCACAGCGTCAGCCAGGCAGGTGGGCAGGGACAGCTTAGGGATTCTCTCTCCAGCCCTCAGCAGCAGGAGCTGGTGCTAGGAGGAAAGCCCGGGCAGGAGGCTGGCATTCATAGCAAGGCCGGGCAGATGCTTCCCATGCTGTGGCTTGTCTGCCCTCCACCGCGCTTCCATGACACACAAAGAGGCATGAACAGCCCTGCAGAGCTGAAATCGTAGGAAAGGATGCCTCTGCCTGGGGAACACTCATGTCGGGGCTAAAACAGGCAAAACTGGGGCCCAGGGTAAACTGGCATGTTTCAGGAAACAGCTTTACAGGGCACCCGTGCAAAAATCAGGAGAGTTTTATCTCAACAATCTCAATAATCCCTTCATCTCTGCAGCGCTTTTCAGATTCCAGGCCTTTCCCTGAACGTCTCATTTGAGCTTGCAGGGCCCCGTGACTCACAGCAGGCAGGAGCCCGCGTTTCCTCCTGGGGGAGTCTCAGGGCCCAGCTTATGTAAAGGACAGGAAGCCACCTGTTCAAGGTCCCAAGGCAATGAAAGAAAGTGTCGGGGCTGGAACCCTGGCTCTTAGCTGCCACCTCAACAAAATACTTACTCACAAATATTACAGGGTTCCTGGCAAAAGAGGCCACTGGGGAGGGTGGTGAATGAGCTCAGAAGTCACTTTTATTTTCTACAGGTGGAAAGCTGAGGGTGATAGCTTTCTGCTTGTGGATTTTCTATGTATCTAATTTTATTCTCATGGTGCCTCAAGGTAGATCACTATAATTGAATAATAAAACAAAAGGGAACTCTATACCAGGCCAGCCACTAGGAGGCAGTTTGTATATGTTGTTTCTAATCCGGATCATAACACTGCAATTGGGATGGAAATTACTCCCATTTAACAGGAGAGAAGACTGATACGGGCTTAAGTCGGTTGTCTCAACTCACATGACTTCACAAATGTCAGAGCTAGAATACAAATGGAGATCTCTTTAACCTCGATGTCTGAGGTCTTTCTGCTATGGTGTACTGCTTCGTAAAAACTCTGATAAGTAACAAACTGAGTATGACTTTCAAATGACATCTTAATATCAACAAGCATAAAATGAGAGTTAGGAAAGGTGCTTCTGAGGGGGAAAAAGATACTAACTATTTTAAGAAATGATGTTTAAGCTTGCACTGGCATTCATTTTTGCTGTTTGAAAATTGCTAAAAGAAAGGCTTCCCTCTCTCAAAATAATACAAATTGCTTTCATATTTAGTTAGGGATACAAAATAGTGTTGTGGTGGCAACCTTGGACTTTAATTCCACTTCAAGAAAGTAAAAGTGAACTTGTGAAGTTCAGCCAATTGCTTGACCTCTTTCTGTCTCAGTCTCCTCATCTGTAGCATGAAGAGAATTATAGTTCCTATCTCATAGGGCCATTGCAGCACTTCAGTAACATAGCACTTGCCATAATATTTGCATTATTAGCAAATGTTAGAAAGAGTTTCCTATTTTTATTATGTAATTTCATATGCTAAAGAGTTTCTGCTTCAAATATCTGATAGTTAAGAATTTTGAAACCCTTTAAATAAAAGACACTACTTCAACCCTTAATTACCTTCCTTGAAATTTAGAAATTATTAGAAATATAATTAAAACATCTATTATTTAAAAATACTTTAAAACATGGTGGCAATCTGACAGCCCATGTATTGGAGAAACTAGAAAAGCAATTTTAAAATTGGGTGAGGTGCTGAACTCAAGGGCCAGGAGGCAACTCCCGGCCCCGGTGACCTCCTGCCTTTGTCCTTTTTGGCCGTCCATCTCCACTTCGTGCCAGATCCTGCACACCAGGGCTCTCTCTTCACCTACGTGTTGGCTGCCTTGCAATTTCTAAAACCAGCAAATGTTTTTTGTTCATCCCAAAACATTCTACAGTTTTAGAAGTGGCATTCTAAAATTAAGAGCTTTTACTTATAAATGTAGGTTTCTGGTTTCTCCCAAAAGCTGGGAAATCCTAGAAACCTTGGGCCCACATTGCCACACTGCAACACCAGTAGGAAGGACCCTGGGCTTGGAGTGTTTGGCCTCTGCTGTCCAGGGCCCAGAACTGCTTCCTCTCCCACCTCACATACCCGCTGGGCTGCATTAACCTTCCTACCCCTACATCTGCCCCTTTGGACATTTGAGTTTATGATCCCTGCACTAAAATAATTAAGCAGACTTTATTTTTAAATTGGCTTAATACAGCATAATAAAGTATATATTTGAACATAGTTTTGCATTATCAGACTGAGAACCTGTCACATCAATAATTAACTCAACTTGTATAGTGGTTTAACCCTTTGGCATCCACTGGATGCACTACCTTGGTTTTTTTCAAGTTTGGAAGTCCTGCCTTTGGGATTCTAATTCCTTCCTGATATTCTGGAAAACAGCAGAACTAATGTCATTTGGGTGGAGTGAGAAGGGGCTGGTGTGATTGTTCCCATGTCCCCTGATGTCTCCTTGCTCTCGCCTCTTTCCCTGACCCTGGCTTCTTCAGCAGCACCTTGGCAACCCTGTCCATCCCATAGAACATTCCAGATGGGTCGGTTTTCGTTTTGCTGTCCTTGAGGCTAACCAGCAGATTAGTTATGCTTTCCAAATTGCAGTGGGGAGCCGGTTCTTTACCACTGTTTATTCTTTCCCCACACTGTGCTCAGCCATTTTTATACAATCCTTGGGTTCTTACCTCTCCTCTGGCCATTGGGCTCCCTGACCTTCCAGGTACCTGGCATAGAGCAGAGCTCAGCAAAGATGGCTGAATAGAATGAACGAACAAGCGAACGATTTCCCTTTCAATGAACTTCGGGATGGGTGGACAAAGAGTAATATTAAAAATGATGTGGAAAATGATTTCTTTTCCCAGCAACCCAACTGGAACAAACAGGTAAATGCTCTTCATCTACTTGCAATTGTGTATTGTTTTATCAAATGATGATTGAAGACTTTCTCTGGTCTGAATTTCTTGACTAGTCCTTGGATGAGGGTGAAGAGGAAGAAAGAAAGAGGAGGTGATGAGGAAATGGGCCCTGTCCTCAAGGAGCCCACCATCCAAGGAGGTGGGTATGGAGGGTGAGCACAGTCATGTCACTTAATGACGAGAACACATTCTGAGAACTGCATCATTAGGTGATTTTGTTCTTGTGTAAACACCACAGAGTGTATTTACACACACCTCCATGGCACAGCGTACTGCACATCTATGCTATATTGTAGAGCCTAGTGCTCCTAGGCTACCAACCTGTACTGCATGTTACCGTAGTGAACACTGTAGGCAAATAATGAGTATGTGTATGTGTCTAAACATAGAAAAGATACAGAAAATACACAGTATAAAAAATAAAAACTGGTGCACCTGCATAGGCGCTTACCATGAGTGTAGCTTGCAGAACTGGAAGTTGCTCTAGGTGAGTCAGTCAGTGAGTGGAGAGTGTGAATTGGTGAATGTGAAGGCTTAGGACATTACTGTATACTATTGTAGACTTTATAAGCACTCTACTCTTAAGCTACATTAAATATCTGAAAAACATATTTTTCTTCAAGAAGAAGTTAACCTTAACTTACTGTAACTTTGTACTTTATAAAAGTTTTAATATTTTTAACTTTTTGACATCTTTTAGTATTTTTAACTTTTAATATTGAATTTTTAAATATTTTAAACTTATTTTTTGTAATAATCCTTCGCTTAAAACACAAACACCTTGCACAGCTGTTCAAAAATGTTTTCTTTCTTTACATTCTTGAATAAGAATATAAGAATAAGAATATAAGCTTTTTTCCATTTTTGAAATTTGTACTTTTTTTTTAACTTTTAAAGCTTTTTTGGTGAAAAAGCAAGACAAAAACACACACATTAGCCTAGACCTACACAAGGTCAGAATCGTCAAGATGTCACTAGGTGAAAGGAATTTTTCAACTCCATTATAATCTTATGGGGCCACTCTCATACACTTGGGCTGTAGCTGACAGAAACAGTGTTATGCAGTGTGTGATTGTATAGATCTATAATGCACAGATGAGGGGTGCAGCCCAGGAGTGTGCAGCACTAGGGCATCGTTCACTCTACTGGGGGCCATTCCGGGCCTTCCAACATCATGGTGAATGAGCCGCATCTTGAAGAATGGCCACCAGCTCGGCAAGTGACACTGGTTACACTGCTCTAATCTACCTGGGCAGGAGCAGGGCAGCATCAGAAAGGCAGTGAAAAAGCAGTTCTGGGAGAAAAGTCAGAGGGGGTGTTGTGGTCATTTTCCTAAAGCTGTGGTTTTCAAAAGAATGGGAGAAAATCAACATGAGGGTGATTGCCCCCTAACAAAGGACTCTTTTCCTTTTTCAGTTTGTGACAAGTGAGAATAAGAAGACTGTCTCTGCTTACCCTTTGAGCTCCAGAAAAACACTGAGGTAGCAGAAGAGAGGATGTGGTGGCAGTGGCCATGGACAGAGGAAGGAAGGCAGGAGGAGAGAACTCTCCTGCCCAGAGCTGGGCCAGGAAATCCATGGCTGATGGTCTCAAAGGGCATGCACGGTCAGCCAGGCTGTCCTCCAGGTCGGTGGAGGGCAGTGCTCTGCCTCCACATCTATTCCAGGCAGCCTGAGCCTTTGGCACCTGGGATCCTAGGGCAGCATCCTCAGGAGATGTTGGGCTCACGGGCTTTCTGAGCCTTTCGCCAGCACCCCACTTCCCACTTCCCAGCAGGGTTTGTGCTGAAGCCCTGGATAATGATGGTCCTTAGCGTGGGAGAAAGGAAGGTCTGCAGCCTCAGCCACCTTGGGCCCAGGTATGGCTCCTGGTGCTTTGGTGAGGAAAGGGGGGTGAGCCCTCCCTTCACAGGCTCCACTGGAAAGACCCACATACTAAGGGATTTCTGCCACTGCCCTCCGGAGAAGCACTTGGCTGCACTGGGAGGGTCAGAAGCTCACGTCCCCTGGGTTTGGGCATGAAATCCTGTGCAAAACTGCATGAAATGTTGGTCCCAATCGCAGGCCCGTGAGTTGTGGCCATCTTGGCAGAGTGTTCCAGGACCACGGCCAAGATGCTGTGTGCGGCCCCTGTGCTCTGAAAATCCCAACCTTTAAAATCCATTCTGAAGATGTGATTTAATTAAATCCTATGTGCTTGAAACTGGTTCAAATTAGTTTATCTATTTCTGATGGCTGTTTCCCATGTGAGTACACGTATTAACCATGCAGAATGTATGAACTGTTCACAGTCTAGCATAAAATACTTTTATGCTATTTAGGATTTTAAAAAATAAATAAATAAATGAAATGACTGCCCTTAAATTGGTAAACCAATTCCAGCCACCATAAAGTCTTAAAAAAAAAAAAAGCCAGACGTCTTCTAAAACTCTTTTATGAGCACACATGGTGAAACTGCTGCAAATATTATTGTTTGTGAATAAAATGTAAATTAGTGCTTTTGTGTTCACCTGTAAGTTTTTCTTTAAAGCCAGTGATTGCATTTGAAACCTGCAATTCTCAACAAAAAGAGAAAAGTTCAGTGCTGATTGCTGGATATTTGGACCTCCCAGTGCAAACATTAACTGGCTGAGAGGCCCTCTGGAATGCAATGAGGGGAACAATACCGGGACAGGAGCCAAGCCCAGCAACACTGGCGCCGGGAACCGAGGGATCTGCCTCCTGGTAGTAAGAGCTGAGCACGGCCCAACACTTCTGTTAGACTGGAAATGACACACTGTGATCCTTGACTTAGCCAAAGGGATTTTAAATGGAGGGAAGAGTTGGCAAGACAAAATCTCCTGTACTTTCACAGTGTTTTCTAAAACAAGCAGAGGAAATCAGAAGAAAAGACTGAAGTCTATTACATTTGATCCAGTTAAGTCAAGAGTGGAAGCTTTTTACTGCTGTTATTATTTTTTTTTGTACTTTCTCATCATGTCCCACCACCCAGAAAGCACAGACATAAAGCAGAAACTTGAAACTGCTTTCATTCCAGCAGAGGGACACCCCAACATTGCATTATTGACAGGAGGTTGGAAAACCCTGACAGCTGCAGAAATTGTACAGTTGAAGTTCAATTCCCTGGAGTGGGAACAATATACTGATGGTATTAATTCTGTTTGGAATTGTTAAAATAAGAAAAGGTTATGGGGCTGAGGAAGGGACCTGCCATTTCTTCCTGCGAACAAAGGCATACCTTGTATCTTCCCTGGTGTCCTTGGAGTGTCATTTCCAACCTTTTGAAACTGTATCTGATTATCCATGTGGCAATTAATCATAATTAAGCAGGCCTGAGGTTTGGAGAGGTACAAAGAAGGTGGTTAAGAGCTGGCTTGGGTCCTGAGAAACCCCTTTCCCCATTTTGAGCTGCAGAGCCTCTTGTTCTGGAATGATGAGAAAGTGCTAAAAGGCAGAGGGAGGCCAGGCAAGGAGGGCTGGTGTAGAAATTTGCAGGGGTGGGGGCCAGGCACAAGTTTCCTTCTGGTACCCTTTCCTTTCTTTGGTGATTGCAGCTCTTCACCAAGATCCAGTACATTGGAAGCCAGGTAACGAATTACCTTTCTAATGCCAAGTGATTTGGATCCATTCTTACAAACCAGATTTTTTCAATTTATTACAGGAAAACATTCAATCATTATACACTGGCACTGGGTCTGGGGCACATGGAATTCTCCTCTCTCTTCTCCACCCCCAATGAGCGTTTTAAAAGCTTAGCAAGCCCAGAATGCCGTCTTATTAAAATTTTTTATATATTTATAATTAAAATACGGGGCTGGCATTCAAATCGTTTTAGCAGATGTAATCGGACACGCAAGGCTTCCCCCAGCCCAGGTCAGGCGAGAAACAATGGTTGCTTTAACTCCGGACTTCGGCTCGGGTTTCTGTTTGCACATGGGCCCAATTTGTACCATTTATGATTAGGTTTAAGTAAGTTGATGTGCTATTTATTTAGGAGAACTGCCATTTCAGAATATTGCCATATTCCCCCAACTACCACATTGCCGTGTGGCCGTGGCCTGTCCTGCCGGTGATGGGGCTGTTACCGTACAGACCGTAGCCCTGGCTCCTCACTGCCAACGCTGCCCAAATACGTGGCTTTCTGGGTGACCTTCCAAGGTTGCTAGGTGGGTGGTTGGTATGTTGTGTTTACAGAGGGAACTACAATGAATGCTAGACACTAAGACTGTATGTGCAGCTGGCGGACAAAAAGGAAGAGCGGAAGTCACTCGGAAACGCACATCATCCACTCCTACACCATCCACTGGCCTCCCTGAGGTGCAGTTCCAGGTGGACCCAGCAGCCAGAGAGCCTTGTGCCTATAGGGCCCCCAGGATGCTAACTTCTACCCTGAAAGGCAGGGGAAAGTTGGTCCCAGAGGGCAAGGGCTTGACTCAATGGTTTCTTGCTTTTTCATGCCATATTAAACTTGGAAGTTTGATGGTATCAAGTAGTGCAAACCAAGATGACCCATTTCCTTTACTACCCTCCTGATAAGTGACACACTGTATTCAACTTAACTTCAAAGGGTGATGAGCCAGCAGCTCCTTGGCAGCCTGCCACCTGCCAAGAGGAGTTAGCATTCCCACACCTGGTGTCCTTTCCTGGAGAGATTCCCTTCCCTGTGTTCTAAGTTGGCCCCTCAGTCATTTCCAGCCACCAGTTCTTGCTCCTGGACTGGATGCTGGTCTGTCCTGACTCCCTGCCCCACGAATGTCCTTCCTGTGTTCGTGCCTGGACTCAAGCTGTTCCCGGGGGGGTGCACCTCCTTCCTTGCTACAGGCCCACCTCCAAATCCAGACATCTTTCCTTGAAAGGTTTCCCAAATGCATCTGACCTTGACCTCTAGAGGGTGGCTGACCTCAGCCTACTTTTCCCTGAAGCTGCGGAGATGACCTCTGGCGAGAGTGGATGTTGCAGAGAGGACATCCACACACCTGCTCATTTACCCCATGAGTGAGGTCGTCATCATGATTCCCAATCATGAAAGACTCTTTGCAATTTGATTTTGTCAAGAGATTTTCCCAGGCAGCAACCATGGGAGGTGGGAGCGAGATGCGAAGTGTGGTCCTGTGTCCCCAGACGGAGGCTCTCGCTGTGTCACACTAAAGTCACCTGCCCTTCCTGATTAAAGTACTTAAGGGGCTCTAATGATTCCACATCACATTCGGCTTCCTGTGGTCCTCAGCCTCAAGCAGAATGCGGCATCCCAGGGAGTGGCTCCCACCAGGGTCCTCTGGCGATGGCTTCTGCTCCTCCACCATCGGCTTCACAGCTGACCCCATGGCAATCCACTTCCCAGGCTTGTCTCCCCATGTATGGACAAATTCCATTTTCCAGCTGATTACCCTTCGTGACTTGTTGGGTTAGGCGCCTAGGAGAAATGGCAGTGATTGCCAAGGGACGTGGGTGCCAGGGCTGGGGATTGTAAAAACCTGCTTTTCACTTTGAGAAAAGCCCTGGTCCCCAGGCACCTCTTTTTTCCCCTTCATATCTGGTTTAACACATGATCAGCAGCTGGAAATCACATAAAGATAAATTAATAACCACAATTCAGATGTCTTCCAAAAGAAACAGTTATGGAAGGAAAAAGAGAAAACAGACGCATGATTCATTCTCTCAGGCTCTTGCTACTTCCCATTTTTCTAAAGATAATTACAGCATTGTTTGCCTTTTTATGTCTAAAAAACAGATAAAATAAACATTTCGGGGGAAGGAGGAGGCATTGCAGTTTTTAAAAAAGGGACTTGGGGCTCCGTTTGGTTGCCGTGGGCCTCTGGAAACCCCATTCCATTTCTGGAGTGGATTTTTATTAACACTGTTATGCACACGATCGCTTTGGCACTGCCACGGCTGCTGGGATGCGAGGTACAGGCACAGGAAACACAAGGTACTCTGTGTCCAGCTCCCCGAAGAAAAACAATCAGGTGTGGCTGAGGAGCTGCAATGAATTAAAAGCCAGGAATAAATGTGTGCCAGAAGAATGTGCTTCTTGTCACAGGGACCATGCTGTGAATTTAGCATGTGAGCCAAGCTTCAGCAACTGGATCAAAATGCCTTTCTCCCTTCAGAAATGAGGGGGTCTCATTCATCTCAGTAAGATCCATGATCTGAGCAACTACCCCTATTTTAAGCAGCAAGTCACCCCCAAAATACTAGACCAAGATGTCATCCAGAAAACTGTCTCTGAGCCACGCCTCCCACATCTGCCCTCCCTTCCTGTCTCTTTAGGGGGTGCAGGTAGGCTCATGTCTGGAGGCTGCCTTCCAATCATCCCGAAGATCCTTTCTGGTGTCCACAGCTGGGCTGAGGGCTTCTCCCTGCCAACTAAGACCTGCAGTTCACAAGAGGGCAGTTGTTTTTAGGAGATGAGTTCTGGATGCTCCCTCTCCCCCCTCACCACTCCTGTCCCCCTGGCATTGGTGTTTCTGCCTTCACTTTCTTGGGGTGCTGTGGTAGCTGGCAGATGACACTCTCTGCAAACAGCAAGGACAGCAGTCAAGACCATGCACAGGTGAATTCAGGTCTGCAGTTCTGGGAATTCTGTGCAAGGAAGATGGTGGGGTGGAGGGGCAGAAATGTTGGTGTTAGAATGGCAGAGGAGGAGAGGAGAATTCTAGAATCTCTGCAGTATCATATGCACAGAAAAATAAATCAATGGCTGGATTGTCTCTAAAACTTCCGTAGGCCTCTCTCCGTCTTGGGGGCTGGCCACACTGTTTACCTGACTTGGCTCTTGTGTTCTCAGAAATTCATCTGAGTTTGTAACAGGTGGAAGGGTTGGTCAGCAGAACATCTCTCCTCTTCATAACCCAGTGTCGCTGGAACACAGCTATCTGTCAACCCCAACTGCCACCTTTTCTCTGCTCCGTTACCCCAATGGGAGGTCACCCTCCAGCATGTATGGAACAGCCTTACACGGGCTTTCATGCACTGGCTTCTGTGGTCTCCACAGCCCATGACCCGAGATTCCCAGTGGAGGAGATGGAGGCACAGAGCGGTTGACCAGGAGCCCAGACTGCGAGAGGAGTCCCATTCCAGACCAAAAGAGTATCTTCTGTATTGGGCTGCTCAGTGGAATGAAGAAAATTCTGCTCATTCCTGTGGTGACTTTTATGAGTTTTGCCTACAAGTTTTTTTATATCAGCTGGAAAATATTCGATTATCTATATTAAATTTAAATCAAATAAATCTACCACTATTGCTGAAAAGGAATTAATTACCAGTGGGATTAGAGTGAATAAAAATGACTGGGGGTGGGTGGAAATAAGATGGGTTTGCTTGGAAGGCAAATTTGATGATATTTGGATTCCAATCCTTCTCTTTCTTTCTCTTTGCTTTTGTCGCCCTCCCTCCAATTGAAGCTTAAAGTTCTGGTTTCCATTTTCTTTTCTGCCCCAAGGTTTGAGAGCAGCAGATACAGTAAAGGCTGGAGGAGGAATGGCAAAATCAAGTGTGTCCGTGAGACTCCCTTTCTACCAGGAGAACCCTCCAGTAAAAGCTATGAGGCTCCTGGACAGTAATGAGGTGATACAGACACTAAAGAAGTCACCGAGATTCCGAGAAGTTGGGGGCCATTACGGCAGGCAGAGGGGAGAGGCACGAGAAAGAGAGGAAGGGGCTCCCAGAAAAGTCTTGCAGTCTTGGCGGTGACAAGGAGAACAGTGAACTCTGGGCCAAACACCCCACCCATTTACAGGAGAAGGAGTTTCATAGAGTAAATTTGGGCATCTTTGGGAACAAATGCGACCCCGTTGTTCTGCACTCCTGCCTTTGAATTGAGGCCTCTGAGATGTTCTGTGGCTTCTCCCAGCACAGAACCTGGTGCCTGTGTCTGGGAGGGTGTGGAGTGGGAAAGCCGGTGCCCAGGCCAGCCGAGGGTCCCACACCCAGCCTGTGTACTCAGCAGGAGCCCACAGCCAGGACCTGCCTTTTAGCTCCTGTGGCTTCCCTCTACCAACTGCATTTAAAAAAAAAAAAAAACAACTTCATGAATATCTCCTCCTGTCAGACGTGTCATTTAACCACTTGAGAGAAATTTTGAACATTTAGCTTTTGTAGATTTTGAATCAGAATATCAGAAACCCAACATTCAGATCTTCCCTTTTCTCCCTAAGGCCTTTCTAGTGTGGATCAACATGAACCTTGTGCGGATTGAAACAGAGACGCAGTTTCTTGGACTTTCATTAAACTTTGGACAAGTATAACTTTTTGTCTCTAAAAGGGGAAAAAAAAAGAAGAAAACTTCACTGATCTGTATAAAAGGCTCAAAAACCTTCTGGAAATTCACAGAAGTATTACCATCACCATTTTGATGTCATCATTATTCAGAACGCAGAAAACCTAAGATGACATTTTTCCACATTTATTGTAATAGATGGGAACATTTTGGGCTGGTGTGTTTGTTTTTTTTTTTCAGGAAACAATTTTTAAAGAAATCTCAATATGGTACCAAGCACAAGTATACATACTGTTACATATTCTGGATTTACCACCCTTCCATAAAGCATGGTGTTATTCTTGGTTTTTTCCCCCTTAAAAATGTGAAACTCATTGCTATTTTGAAAGCCCCAGATGAAGCACAGGTGCACCTTCATTGTTAAGGCTCTGTGCCCTCGTAACGATTGTGTGAGCCTTGTCTTTGCAAGTAGTTTATGTTTCAAGTAAAACATGGGGTGGGCTGGCTAAGTCTTAAGGGATGAGGAGGAGTTCCAGAACTGTTCACGCCTTAGCAATAATCCTGCAATATATTAGGAAGAGAGTACAAAAACATATGCCGGGAGGAGGCAGAGCTTCTCGGCCGGCTCATTCATCATGTTTCCAACTCTCACACCCTGGGGATGCTCTACCATTGGGCCTTCTCCAAGGCTTCCATGTAACCAAGGCATTTTCCCACACTGTTTCCCTTCTTCAATTTGTAGTGTCAAGTCAGCAAGGAAAGTTCCCTCGTTTTAGTTTTCTAGATCAGAAGAGAGGGAGAGGAAATTGACTTGAGCTGGATGGATTTGGGGTTCTTTTGTTTTTAAACAATCGGCTAACACAATAGAAGGAAAATTTCCAAAATCACAAAACATGTACATTTTGCTCTGGGGGAGTTTAAATATCAGGGCTTAAACTCAATCCAGAGACCGGGGAAAGAGAAGGATGTACCACTGTTCCAAGAAAACCAAGATTCCCAGATTTTGTCCCTGTAGAAAATCACTGAACACTGGCAGCTATTTCTGACTACAAGCTGAGTCTATGAGGGATAAGCCCCTTTCATCTGTTTGTTTGGGATGATGTGCTGAGACACATAATATTTGTACCAGTAAGAGTAACACCTTTTTTTTTCCCTCTTGACTAATTGAAGGCCTTATAATGAATCACTGTTATGGGGAAAATATGGCAACAATTCCACAGAAATGTAAAATCACATTTCACGTTCATTCTATGACTAATTTAAAATTCTTTGGGGAGTAGAATGGAAGTGTGATGTGCCTAGAACCTTCTTTGGAAGTGAAAACACTAATTTCCTCAATGGATAGATGGTAACTGACAGAGCCAACATCACACTGTCCTGGGACCAAAGGAGTCTTGGACCCGTTTCCTCCCTAAATGTACTGTGTGACCTCTGGGGACCAGTTCTCCTGGGGACCTTTGCCCATTCACGTCAAGCTTTGGGGAGATATTAGGTTATCATTGACCTAAACTTAATGTGCGGATTACTGGCTTCCTGCCATGTTATCAAGCGTTCTATTTTAAAAAGGGAAAGCAGAACAGAACAAAACAAAAGAAGAAGCCAACAGAGCAAGCTCTGAGATTGATTAGTGTCAATATGTGCTGGTTAAAAGACAACAGATAAGTTACGCTCAAAATGTATGCACTTGTCTTGTGCTCAGTGGTTATGCTCTTATTGTGACCACTGCTAACTCTGCTATAAATGATGACAAAGAAAGAATAGGATAACTAGTGCATTCTTTTCTAAATCCGTACTTTCCACAGATATTTAGTTTCCAAAATAAAGAATTATTCGAGAAAGGCTGGAGAATGAGAACATCAAATTCATTTAAGCGTACAACTGAGTTCTTTATTTGAATTCACATCCTGCTTGGCTGAATTTAGTTGTCAAGTAGTCCTTTTGTTTAATTTTGACTTGGTTTGCCTTAAAAATGAATAACAAATGCTGTGTTCCATGTGTTCTTACATGCTTCAAAATGTCCACCTCGGACAACGTTAGAGGCAAACTTCACGGCTATAATTCTGTCTTTCTCTAGCATTGCATAGTGTAAATAAGAAAAATGTGAAATCCAACTTCTCCCTGGATGCTGTTTTAACCAGGACTCTTTTGGCTGCAAGTAAAAGAAGTCAAAATATCTCAAACACAAGAGGGAATATATTGACTTGATCATTGATGACAGTCCCATCTGGATCCAGAGGCTCAATAATAATAAATGAATCCATACTTTTTCTTCTTTCATTCTGCTTTTATCTGTGCTTTTTTCCCCCAGTACTTTCATGTTGAAGTACTAAGTGGTCAGTACGTCACTGGCTTCATGCTTAATCTGACTTCCCAGTGGGGATCAAGATACTGTTCAGAAGGGTGGCAGTTGTCATAGAAAGAGAACCTCAGTTCCAGGGAAAGCCCTGGTGCCGACCTCCACTAGGCCCATGTGCCCCCAAGGCTGCTCTTCAACTGGTCACTGTGGGTGGGTGGATGTGCTGCACTGATTGGCCAAGCTTGGGCCACCTCCCCACCCAGGACTGGAAGGAGAGTTGAGCTCCACTGGAAATGTGAACTGAAGGTGGGAAGGGAGGGATCTCCAGAAGATCCCTGTGATGCTACCGGCAGCTTGATTGAAGCCTGGTGTTTCAGAGAGCTTTTTGTTTGGTCATTTGTTTCATTGAAGATGTAGATTTTTAATTGTATACACATACACCCCCCGCCAACAC
Source organism: Pan troglodytes (assembly GCF_028858775.2). Lineage (NCBI taxonomy): Eukaryota > Metazoa > Chordata > Mammalia > Primates > Hominidae > Pan > Pan troglodytes. The sequence continues at coordinate 141,009,849 of NC_072406.2, read as the reverse complement.
ACACACACATTTTTTTCCATAGATATGAGTAAGTAAAAATGTTTTTACTCTTCAGTCTTCTTGTGAAACTTCTAATACCTATGCCTATTTATTGAGGAACTGTTTAGCGGTTCAAGTCAGCATGCCAGGAAGTGTGAGCGAGACCTGCCTTGTGACATTGGTATCCAGCAATGAACATTAAGATGAAGGCCACTTGGCAATGGCAGAACCACCAGGACTTCCTCTGAAATGGCCTATGAAGTTGGTGTTTGTGCTAAGCATTTTTAGGTCATTTTCTGGGAATCAGAATACTGATTTTTTACTATGCAATGAAACAGCTGTGTAACATTTAACCTTTGTTTGAGAAATGGTGTATTTCCAGAGTATACCTTGATTCATAGATGTTTTAGAGCAAATTCTACAATGCTCACTAAGCAAAGGGGCCTTCAAGGATGCACCCCCCACACCCTGATGAGCGGGACTGAAAAGAGTCAGGAAGTGATCTTTAAGAGAAGGTGCCATCATATTTTAAAAACCATTTTACGGATCTGTAATATGCAAATTTAAAAGGCTGTCTTATTAGTGCTGACTTTAAAGACTGTCCATGTTACACACTCGAGGAAAAAATAAAATAAATAATAAAATAATTCACATCGCATGCTTGCTTTTTTGGTTAAAATTGAACCAAATCTCTTTCTTGCATTCTCTGTTTCTCCCTCTGTCATCACAGTGTTAAAAAAAAAAAAAGAAAGAAAACAAGATTAAACATCAATTTCTGACTATATGGATGCTTCCTTAACATGTCAAAACAGAAAAATATATGTAAGTATCAGACTGGCAAAATAATCATAACAGAAGGATATCCAACATTTTAAAGTAAAATCTGAACTTGCTGAATGCACGGTATTTCAGCATTAATTTGGATGAGTTTAGACAAAGGTGCATATACCAGTGTAACCAAAACCTCAATCTTGACAGAATTTTTCCATCACCAGATTTCCTCATGCCTCCTTAGAGTTAACTTCCACTCCTATGGACCACTACTATTTAATTTCTATCACCATCAATTACTTTTATCTAAACTTCATATAAATGCAGTCATTCATAATGTACACATTTGTGTTTAGCTTCCGTCCCTCGACATGATGTTTTCAAGATTCATCCATGTTGCTATATGCATCAGTATATTTGTAATCCTGAGTATTATTCCATTATAGGAATATACCACCATGGAGTTGTTATTTCTTTGTTGATGAACGTTTCTGTTGTTTCCAGTTTGGGGGTATTATGAATACAGTTGCTATAACCATTCACGTGCAAGTTTTTTTTTTTTTTTGTGGCCATACATTTTCATTTGTCTTTGGTAAATACTAAGGACTAGAACTTCTAGTTCATAAGGTAAGGGTATATTTAACTTTATAAGATATTGCCAGTTTCCCAAAGCAATTATGTCATTTAAAAAAGTATACCATTTTAGGCTCTCATCAGCAATGTCTAACTCTGTTCAGTTGTTCTACATCTTCACCAACATTTAGTGTTGTTAGTCTTTTTAATTTTAGCTGTTCCGTTAAGTTCAAAGTGGCATATAATGTGGATTTAATTGTTAGTATCCTGATGACTGGTGACATAAAGCATCTTTTCATGTGCTTATTGGCCATTCATATTTCTTCTCCTGTGAAGGGTCTACCTCAAGTCTTTTGCCTCTTTTAAAATATGTTTTTTTTTTCATTTTTATTAGTGGATTTTAGGACTTCTCTATATAATCTGGGTGCAAAGCCTTTATATATATATACATATATGTGAGTGTATATATATGTGTGTATATATATCTATATCTATCTATATATGTGTATATAGTTTTATAGATATATATATAATTGCAAATACTTCTTTTTTCCCAGTCTGTGGCTTGACTTTTCATTTTCTTAATAGATACCTTCGACGAACAGAAGTTGCTAATTTTGATGCTGTCCAATTGATAAATTATTATTGTTTTTTGCTTAGTGCTTTTTGCATTCTCTCTAGTAAATCTTCCTAATTCAAGTTTGCAAAAACATCCTTTTATATTTTCTTCCAAAAGTTGTCTAGTTTTAGCTTGTATGTTTAGGGCTATGATAAATTTCAAGTTATTATTATTATTATTATTTGGTATGTGAAGCAGAGATTAAAGTGCATTTTCTTCTGTTATGCTTATCCAATTGTTCCAACACTATTAGATGAAAAGACAATACTTCCTTGTTGAATTCCATTTGGCCCTTATCAAAAATCATTTGACCATGTATAGGTGGATCTATCTTTGAATTTCTTAAGCTGCTCCATCTCTTTGATCTGTTTGTAATACCATATGCTAAAATCACATAGCCTTAGTAACTATAGTATATAGTGAGTCTTAATATTAGGTAGTAAAAATTCTCTAAATTGTCTTTAAGATTGTTTTGGCTGTCCTAGATTTTTTTTTTTGCTACCATATGTTTTAGAATCAGTTGTTTTTTTTTTTTTTTCAAAAATGTTTGCTGAGATTTTGGTTGGCATTATGTTGAATCTATAGAAATCAATTTGGGGGAAAACTGACATCTTGATAATGCTGAGTTTTCTAATCCATGAATTTTGTTTATCTCTTCATTTATTTAGTTTTTAAAAAATTTCTCTCAGAAATTATCTTTTCAGTTTTCAGTGTAGTTGTCTACCCATTATGGCATGGCTTTTATTAAATTTATTCTTAAACAAGATCTTTTTTTTTTTGATGTTACTGTAGATGGCGCCATTTCTTAAAGTGGGCTCTCTGTAATGAGTATGTATAAGTCCAGTTGAATTTTTATATTTATCTATGCTGTGATCACGCTCCATTCACTCACTAGTTCTAGCAGTATTTTTGAAGATTCCTTAGAATTTCCTATAATGCAATCATGTCATCTGCAAATAAAAATAATTTTACTCCTTCCTTTCCAACTTTATGGCATTTTTTTTGCTTTATTGTTCTGCTGAATTGAAGTGACAACAATATGCCATTGTCTTATACCATTCTTAGAAGAAAAACATTGAACGTTTCACCATTAAACGTCATGTTAGATGTAGATATTTTTTACAGATTCCCTTTATCAGAACTGGCAAGTTCTCTTATTTTGTAATTTGATGAGAGTTTCTTTTTTCTTGTCATGAGTTGGTGTTGAATTTCAACAGATGCTTTTTCTGCATCTGTTGAAATGATCACATTTTTGTTTCCTTAATTTTGGAGATTTGGCGAGAATTATATTGACCAATTTTCAAATATTAAGTTGACCTTGAATACTTAGGATAAAACTCACTTGCCAAGAATGTATTAGCCTTTTTGCATATTGCTGAATTTGATTTCCTAATATTTTATTAACCATTTTATTTGTACATTCATAAGGAATATTAGTTTCTTCTTTACATTTGTTTGTAATATGCTTTTTGGTATTAGAGTTATACTGGCATCAAAAAATGACTGAGAAGTGGTCTCTCCCACTTTACTTTCTGAGAGGGTTCGTGTACGACTGGATTTATGTTGTCCTTAAGCGTTTGATACAAGGTAGCCTGTGGGTGTCTATGCACACACGTGTGCATGTGCCCAGGCTTTTCATGGTAAGTTTAATTGCTTTAACCAATATCATACTATTCAGATTTTTTAAATTTCTCATTTCAAAAGAGATTAAATTTCAAGTGTTCTCACCACAAAAAAATGACAAATGTGAGGGAATTCATAAGTTAATCAGCCCTGTTAAGCCATTACACAATGTATAGATATTTGCAAACATCATGCTGCACACCATAGACACATACGATTTTCCTTTGTCAATTAGAAATATAATTTTCAAACTTCTTCTTGTGTCAGTTTTGATAAGTTATGTTTCTCAGGGAATTTTTCCATTTACTCTCATTTGTAAGATATACTGGCATAAAGTTGTTAGCAGTATTTCCATAATATTTTTCAATGGCTAGGGTATGAGTAACAGGTGACATCCTCTTCATTCATGGTGTAGGTAAGTGTATTTTTCTTTCTTCTTTTTCCCTGATTAGTCATGGACAGGGTTAATAAAATGTGATTTTGTTAATATTTTCAAAGACCTAAATTTATCTTTGTTAATTTTCTTTATTGTTTGTTTTTTTATTTCATTGATTTATCTGATCTTTATTTTTTTTTACTCCCTTATTAGTTTTTGTGTTTTATTTGCTGTGCATGTTCTATCTTCTTAGAAGAAATCTACTACCAGTGACTTTATACTTTTTTCTGGAAATATATGCATTTAAAGCTACAAAATTTTCTTATCTACTGCTTTTTGTTGATTGCCACAAGTAGTTTCGGTGCATGTAAAATAAGGGATTGGCAGTTTTTACTTTTTATCACTTTAAAGATGTTATTCCTTCATCTTCGGCCTTGATTGGTTGATTGCTGAGAAGCCAGCTGTCTTTGTTTTTTTCTGTGTATTTAATGTGCTATTTGTCTATGGCTCTTTTCAGGGTGTTCTGTATCATTGATTTTCAACCGGTTTCCCGTGTGGTGTGCGCAGGCATGGTTCTCTTTGCGTTTTCCCAGTTCAGGATTGTTGTGCTTCTTCAACCTGTAGATGGACGCTTTTCCTGAAACTTGAAAATAGTTCAGCATTATTTATTTGTTATATATAACTATATGTTTTTCTGACCTATTCTGTCCTTTCTCTCCTTCTGGAAATTCTGTCGCAAACTTACTCCATTGCTTATTTTTCTCCTCCAGGTTATTGAGGCTCTGTTCATAAAAAAACAAAAACAAAACAAAAACAAAAAACTTTCTTCTCTATGTTTTTCTTTCTCTGTGTTTGTAGAGTTTCTACTGGTCAGTTTTTAGTTATGGGCCCTTTCTTTGCTCTCTAACCTGCTGAGTAGCTCATCTGGATGAATATTTTACTTCAGATATTTTGCTCTTCTGGAATAGAATTTACCTGTGGGATCTTCCTTTTCTGCTAAGATTCCTGCTCGCTTCACATTTTATCTACCTCTTTGCCTTTAAATTCTCCAGCATATGTATATTTCCATGGAATGCTTCTCCTTATGATTATGAATAACATTTTCCTGCTTTGTGTAATGATTTTTTATTGTATGCTGAACATTTATAACATGTTGTAGGGTGTATTGTTATGTTGCCTTTAATGGATGCTAAGCTCTGTTCTGGTAGGTAATTAAACTATCGGCAGATCTCCTGATCCTGTCAGCTTGCCTTTAGCTTTTGTTAGAGTGGATCTATTTTAGTTTTGGTCTTAGTGCTAGAATATGAATCTTAATCTACGGAGATACATACATACATATATGTATGTGTGTGTGCATGCTTGCGCATGTTTGCATTTCTTTCCTAGTAGGAAAAAAGTTCTCACTTACAATTTCAACAATGACCAAAATAATTAGAATAAGCCAAGCCAACAATGTAAAACATCCATATAAAAAAAATATTAAAATCCTGCTGAAAGACTTACAAGGAAAAAAATGCCCTGTTCTTGGAATGAATAAATATTTCGGCAATGTAAACGAAATGTAATCCCAATAGATATCTCAACACAATTTTTTTTTACACTATCGAATTCTAAATTTCATAAGCATATTATTCTTGCATAAATAGAAAGAAAAAATCTGAAGATGAAAAATAAATGAGGTAAAAAAATCCAGATATTACATCTGTTATGAAACTAGAGTAAATTAAACAATTGGGGGTTGACGGAGGAGTAGACAAGAACAAGGTAAAAAAATAGAGACAAAGATAAACTCTAACACATATATACATTTAGAATACAATAACTATAGTATTTAAGATCAGTGGAAAACTCATGGATTATATAAGAAGCATTGTTGAAACATTAACTAGCCATTTGACAAACAAATCCAATCTATACCCCCAGCTAATTCCTTAGATACCAATGTAAATGCCAGATGTATCAAAGACTTAAAGGTGCCAAATTCAACTTAAAAATACTAGAAAAGAAAACGGGATAATCTTATTTATATAAGTTCAGGCTGGGAAAAACTTAACAGGAAAAATATCCACATGCCACAATTTTAAAAAATTATGCAAATTTACCATTTGTCAAGGAAAATTGCTCAAAGTGAGAAGACAAATAACGAATCGGAGAAACAATTCAGAGTTTGGCCACCTACGTGATAAATAGAGATCTTCATTGCTTGGCATGTAAAGAGCTCTTGCAGGTCAATTAGAAAAAGTCAGGGTGCAATAGAAAATTCTGAGAAAGATGAGTGAAATTACACGCACAAAGAAATATAAATGACTTTTGAATTTAGGGTAAAAAGCTCAACTTTACTCTTTACTAAAGAAGTTAATTAAATACATTTAAATGAGATGCTATGATCCATGAGATTGATAAAAAACTTAAAAAATCTTAATATACTGTATTCATCATGTTGAGTGAAAAGAGGCATTTTGTGCATGTTTAATGTAGGTGTAACTTTGTGCATCCTCTTTGGAAGCAATTTGATAATTATCTACGTACCTTTTTAACCAGGAATTCTCCTTAGGCACCCATTAAAAAAAGATATACAGCATGTTTATCTTAATGGCGACAAAAAAACTTAAAAATATTGTTCAGTGATAGGTAACTCATTGAATAATTTCTGTTATATCCATAAAATATAATACAAAACAAACATTAAAAACATGAGTTATTTACTGATATGGAAAAAATCTCCAAGTTATATATTTATTTTTTAAAAATCAAGATGTATTACAATATGCTTCACACACACCACTTGTATACATAAAGATCACACACACACACGCACACACACACACATTTGTATATGTATGAGGATACAAGAAACTAGTTATGATGTCTACATCTGACAGTGAAGTTTGATGGCTGGGTTGGAGAGAGACTTCCCTTCCTTCTGTACCCCATGGATCCTATTCTCCAATTTAATTTTTGTAAATGGGCATAGGTTACTTTTTTAAGAACATTAAAATTATTTTTTAAATATTTACTGAATATTTAAATAAAATACTTAAATTATTTTATTAAATAAAGGAGTATTTAAATATTTATTACTTAAATAATTTTAAGTATTTTATTTAAATATTTAAAAAAAATTTTTTTTAAATTAAAATTATTAAATATAAAAGAATTATTTATGGATCTCTTTCATAGTTTGTCATTCTAAGAAGCTGTGGTTATGAGATGCTGATGAGGTAGTAAGATTGGGTTGAATGTCTGTAAGAGTTTAGGTTAGTAAGTATATCAAAACCTGGAAGTTTAGATGACTTGCCTAATATGATTTAATTTGTAAAATAAGTTACTAATCCTCACCTCACGGAATTTCTCAATGTGTTCATACATGCAGGACATCATTATAAATCATGTCTTCCTATTTATGTGCTAGTTAGTCACACTGATAACATCATGACTGTGATAATATAGCAGCAGCCGTTGAGGAGGGAAGCTAAGGGGCACGCCTGCTTGTTTCTTCCCTTTGCAAATGTGACGAAGCATGTGCTGTGAGCCGGGCGATGTTGAGTATGACCATGAGTGCTTCCACATGAAGGCTGGGACCACAGAGCCCTGGCCTGCTTCTGACAGGGCCGGAGGGGACGAGAGGCCACAGCCAGCTCACACTGCGCGGCGTTGCCCTCCCAGCCCAGGAGGCAGAGCTGAGATCCAAGATGGAACTTGCCTGGAGTTCCCCTTCTCTGTTTTTGTTTTCCTCTCTTGTTGTCCCTGAGTGGAGCTGGGACTTTGCAGGTCCCCATCCCTCTTCGCTTAGTAGTTCTTCCAGGTCATTTGGAATTCATTCCTGGTACTTGCTCCCGGTAGATTCCCATATTGCGGAGTGCTGCAGACAGAGAGAAGCTGGTGGAAAGCTCTCTGCTTTTTCTGTTTAAACAATTCTCTGCAAACTTTATGTTCCCTAAGTTTGCCAAGCCCCAGAGCTTCATCCATGCCTGATTTGAAAAGTGGTGAGTTTTACAGAGAAGGGAAAGCAGAACAAAAGGAAACATGTCGCTTTTGTATTCAGCTGTGGACTTGCTCTCCACTCACTTGGAATCTGGCACCTAGAGGGTAATCTGTTTGCAAATGGCCCTGAAGCAGCCTGGCCTCACCGTGATGTTACCAGCCCACAGATGCATGAGGGAACACTTGCCAGCCACTTGGGCCCTGGTGGTAGAGGTGGCACTGGCTCCCACCAGGCTGCCCTGAAGAGCGATGGCAAACTGATACTCATTCACTCCTCCCACTACTGGCCAGGTGTTAAGTGCTCATTCTGGCTTTGTTTTTCCCAAGATGGCTTCATCTTGGATGCTTCCAAGTAAGCTTGGCTATGCTGCCTTGGCTGTGCTGATGTGGGCCTATCATCAATGTCACCAGCACCATCCGGGGATACTTCCTGTGTGCCTGTTGCCAACTGTTGCCCATTCAACAAATGGTCCTTTACTGTCTGCCGTGTGCCAGGCCCTGTGCTAAATACCGGGTGGATGGCCACGCACAGCCTCCTGGCTCAAGGAGCATGTGCTGCAAGGAAGCAGAGAAGCACAGTGTTTCCAAATAAGACAAACTGAGCTATGCTGGAGGGAGGGACTAGGTGTTATGGGGCCAGGAAGGGGAGCACAGAGGTCCAGCCTGGCAGAGGCATCCAGGAAGACTTCTCAAGGCAAAAGGGAGGAGTCAAGATGAGCCAGGTGGGAGGAGACAGTGAGTTCAGGGAATTCTCCAAATGTGGGTCCAAGGTTAAGGTCAGATGTTAGGAAGGAATCTTTCTCTGTCTTTCCCTGACTGCGACCCGGCTGAGGTTTTGGATTCCCTCCTGCGGAACCAGTGGAGAGTGGGAAAGATAACGTTCTCCTTGCAATGATCCTCTGTAGGTTCACCTTAACTAGCCCCTCAGAGGACGTCCTGCTTGCCCTGCATTCCACCCTGTGCTGCCAGGAGCCCCTAGAATCAAGGCCCAGGAAATCAGCCTGGTTCAATCTGGGGCACCGTGGATCCAGAACAGGACCCTCCTGGATTCGGCTTGGTATCACTACACAGTTGGGGCCTTTGAATATTCTTTTATCTAATATTATTCTATTTATTCATTTACCTAACATTTACTGAATACTGATCAATGATGACGATGATGCAATAGAGAGATAGATAGGTATGTAGATGGATAGATGAATGGATAGATAGATACACATTAATTGAGTCCTTATATGTAAATGTATTAGTCCAAAGCCAGACACATGATATTTATCTCTTTTAATCCTTACAACCATTTTGTGAAGTCAGCATTAAGCTAATTATGCAGAAGGGAAAACTGAGGCTTAAAGAGGTTGAAGTGGCTTCCCTATACAGCCAATCAATGGTGAAACTTGGATTCCGTCCCAGGCAGCTTTAACTCCAGAGAGATGGAGATGGGAGTGCTTTCTTGGTGGAATAAACCTGCAAAGGTTCAGAAACAGAAGTTGAATTTAGAAGAATGGCAAGCGGCCCAGCATGGCTGATCACAGGCCCAGTAAGGAACTAAAGCAAAGAAGGCTAGAAAGGTGGTTTGGGGAGATCAGGGAGGGCCTAGAATGCTACACTAAATAGTTCTTGTTTTCCTCAGTAGGCAATGGAGAGCCACTGATACTTTTGAACACAGAACAAAGTTATCCTCTAGGAAGGTTAATGCTGGGGTATATCAGTGCGTGTAATTTTGTTAAAAACACTTTCATACAAAGATCAAATGCAAAACTAAGGAAGATGCCTCATCTCACACTGAATATGCTAATAAGAAATGCATGGTTCTGGGAGGTCTGCTGTGTTCTCCTGGGGAAACCCACACTCCAGAGCCAGCTCCCACTGGCATTTCTATTACCTTGATCTTGATCAATATAACCAATGATCTCACAGCTAACACAATCTGTCCATCAAGCTAGGCTCAGCAACCCCAAGATCTTTGTCATGTACTGTTGTAAAACTCATTTTTCACCTGTGTGAAGCCTGCTGTCCGACAGCGGCTTCCTTTGTCCTGCCATTCTGATGTGGGGTTTGCATGGCTTAGACCCTTAGTTCCCGCCAGACAGCCAGGCACGCCTTCATATTTCCAAGCTGCCTTGGACTTCTTTAATCATAGGGAAAGACGGAAAGAGGAGCACAGTGATCATCCATGCACTTGTCTCATGCATCTGATCGTTGTTAGTATTTTCCACATTTGCTTATCTCAAGCTATTGCTCCAGCTGAATCTTTTAAAAGTGAGTGCAGGCATCATGCCACACTTCCCAAAACACATCAGCATGCAGCTTCCAAACACAAGGACTTTCTCTTACATAAAACACCATTATCATAGGTAGGAATGGTAGTAATAATTCCCTAAATTCATCTACTATTTAGCCCATACTTAAATTTCTCCAGTTTTCCTCAAAATGTCTTTGATGGTTTTCTCTTTCAGACAGAATCCAGTGAAGGACCATGAATGGCTTCTGGCTATTGTCACTTCTGAGTGTCTTTTGTCTAGAGCATGTCTCTCCTATTTTTTGTGTGATGTTGTTTTGAAAAGACCAGGTGCCTTGTCTTATGCAAAGTCCCACTGCAGAGTTTCTCTGATGGTTTCCATGTGGTGGGGTTTAACATTTTCTTCTAGCCCCTGAATCTCCTGTAAACAGAGGTTAAGTATAAAGGCTTGACCCAAGGTAAATATGTTTGGCAAAAATAGCTGGACTTCGTGTGGTCGAACTTCATGGGCACAGGACAGGTTTCCCCATCACTACTGAGGCTGCTTAAGATAAGAACTGCTATATTTTTTCATGATAAGTGTGCATCTTTCCATTAGCAATATATGAGTGTGCTTTTATCTGATGGTTTTAGTCTCTATTGATGGTCCTTTCCTGAGTCAATCATATTTTGGGTGAATGTAAAATCATGACTTTTTCAAAAAAGGAATGAGTTTATATTGCAAACTCATTTTGCTATATAAAAGCCTACACTGTCATTTTACTTATGATCTTGTATTTTATTCATTATTTTGGTGTTTTACAGGGAAGTTTCAATACTCCCTCCTCCTCTTCTCTGAGATGTGTCCAGTTGTGTCCCTATGCACTTCAAGAGGGACTTAGGCTATATAGCAAAAAACCTTTCTGAGCTAATCGTGGATATTTTCTTGTCCCTGAATTGTTGGTTAATTGTTTTGCAAGTAGCTTCAGTTCCTTTGATTCGAAGTGCAGGGCAGAAAGCAAAAGAAGTTTCAGAAAAACTGCCTGCCAGTCTTTAGTGCACCAGCAGCTGGCTTGCCTGTGAGCAGCAGGACATGCTGGGCAGATGGGAACATCTCCATGACTGGAGGAGCTGGAACTCTGCAGTTCTTCTCAATTCATGGGGCTCCACACTCGCTTGGCTCCTGCCCTGACCCTGGGAGACAGAAAGACCTCGCTGGAGGACAGCAGGTGGGGCTACTAGGGAGGCTAGACTCTTGGCATCAACCACAGGTCCTGGCGTGGGGGGTGATTCCTGTGCCCAAGCTCCTTGGAAGCAGCAGAGTCACTTGCCTCCGGGACCTTTCAGCTGGGCCTTTCTCTGACTTCTGGCGTCACCAAGCTCACAGGATTCTGGTGCTGCCCCAAGAACAGAGGAAGGGCTCTTCGATGGCTGAGATCGAGCACCCTGCAGTAGGCAAATTTGGAGCCTGGAGTGGGGCCTGTGATGAAAAGGATGCAAAATGTGCTGTCAATTTCATATCTCCCCCTAAAGAATCAGATACACACACACCTTGAACGGAACTTGAGGAATGAACTACCCCAAGCCCCAGTCTTGGATACACTGTTGAGTGACACATCAGGTTGATTGACCTGCCCTGGTGCTGCCCTGGGCTGAAGGGGCATAGCCCCCACTTGTCACCATTGGGTGCCAAAAGTCAGCGTGTCCAAGCTGTAAGGCACGAGAGAGATGATGCATGCCACCCCCTTCCTCTTCCAGGGTGAAATGGAGGCTGCAGAAATGGTGCAACCTGGCTAGGAGAACTCAGCGAACTCTGGAGAGGATTGGCATGGACCTGGCATCTCGCTTCTAAGCCCAGAGCTCTTTAGGCTACACCACACATGGATCAGTCTGGCTAAAGATGGGGAAGAAGAGCAAGAGACCACCCATCTCCCTGATGAAGGGTCCCCGAAGCCTTGGGTCCATCAGGGAATATAGAAAGAGCAGGCTGATTTGTTTGGAGATGTGCCTCCAAGCTCTTAAGTTACAGAGTTCTAAATTCCAGTCATTACCACTAAACAATTGTTGTCGAGGTTTAACCATATAGCCCTCTAATCAGGGTATTTCTGCTTTTATTTAATGGAAATCATTTCCCTGTGGCCCTGAGGGAGCAGGTTTCCACGTGCCCTGTCAAGGTGAGTGTGCTGGTGCCATCTGCCACTCAGAGGCCCAACAGTCCAATATTTTTTTGCCCAGCTGTGCTATAGTGAGTACAATAGATTTAAGGAGGGTTAGAAACCTATTTCATTTGCAATAAAATGCCTGGGAGGTAGACCTGGGAAAGTGTAGCCAGAGGCCCCTGGGGCCCACCCTCATGGAGTAATGTTTGGACCAGGCTGGAAGAGCTTGGGAACACATCAATAGCTCTTGTCCTCCCCTCTACCCCTGCCACCTCCTCTTCTTGTTTGAGAATTCGACACTGATCTGTAGTCAGGACTCAAAATTAAATTCTTCTGCATTATTAAATAGAGTATTTGGCTTAATATTTAAAAATCTGAGACCAGTTGAGACCCAAAAGCACTCCGTCAGTGCCTTGTGTTCCTACTGAAATTAAAAGCTTGGTGAAAAAAAAAATGCAGCTGAAGGCTGACTGCCCCATGTTCCCTGATGGCCACAGTCTGTTTATGGGTCTCTGAGCATCTCTTTCCAAGCTCGTGTTCTAAGCTCCCTCAAGCCTCCTGAGTGTATTCACCAAAATGGAACTGCAAAGTGCCAAAACTGGAATCCATTTTTTTACTTCTTTTTCTCTCGGTTCCTCTAACATTGCCTGACTCTTTCGATTGTATCATGTGCTTTGCTGAACTCCCTGGAAAAGTCTGTATGCAATCAAACTGCAGTGAACACATTTTGAACTCTTACTATGTATTTCAGCAGCTCATTTGGCTCTCAAATATGAAAAAGTGCAAATTTCCTGTTGGCTTGGCTTTAGTTTAAATTTTTTTTTCCCCTTCACTCCAAGACAAATCATAGGAGGACTTTCAGGATATCCTAGACATTGAAGCTTGAGCTCATAGATCAAAACGCCTCATTTGCCTTTCCTAGAGATGTTTTTGCTCCATGTAAAATTATAGCAGAACTTGGCAACCCAGCCCATGTATAGAGTTCCTGGGAAATATGTCAATTTTATGTCTAATTTGTATTACTAGGATCTAGGTGCTCCATAGATCCCAATGCAGCATGTGATCGCAGTAGTTCCTTTTGTCTACTTGCTTGGTGTATTTACTTCTGTCTTTTTCCTTTTTCCACAAAGTTTCTTGATTTTTCATTTCTGTTCTAACAGTCTATGTTTAGGTTTCTAAATAAAACTGACAATGCTTGGTACTACTCATTGTGAATAAGAAAAAAGTGCTTTCTTCTCAAGCTGGGCAATAAAGGATCTGATACCTTCAGCACTATCTATCCAGCCCTTCAAAGACACTTCTTACTGAGCAGATGCAGACGCATCACCATCCTCCTGGCAAGGCATGGCAATGTGGAGGGGACGCCGCTGCAATTGCAAACATCTTGCACTTGTATTTGCTCCAAGCTCCATGTACCCTTTGGTACATTGTAAAGTGGTAAACCCTGAGTGGAGCTTGAGTTGGAAAGACAGTAAACTTACAAAGCCAATTTGTCATCCGAATGGGGTTTCTCACGGTGTGGTTAATAGATCACTGACCATCCAGGGTGGGCTAACTGGTGGTCCCCAGGCAGTTTATCACTTTAGGAGGAAAAACTAATGAATTCATACATCTTATTTTGAAATTGTGAATGCGTCTAAACTAAATGAATATTCTAATTAATTGCTATAGCTTAAAGGCTGTTCGCCATGTATAAGGTTCGAGAGATGAGGCGAGTTGCCCAGATTCACAGAAAGGAGTGGCACAGGACTGGAATGTGGGTTGCCATTACTAAAGCCCACGTACTAGTTTTGAACTGTGGTCCTTGCACGGTTGTTGGGGCTGCTCACTGTAGTGCTCTGATGCGTTAATAGGTGGTGTCATTAATCATGTTTATTTGTCTAAAACATTTAACTTATTTAGATTTCTGGCAAAAGCAGTAATCCATGTTATTTGTTCAAAACTGGGAAAGCTCAAGAGAGAATGAAGAAAAACAAAGACATACCTGGAAGTGCTTGCCTGCCTCCCTCCCCTCCCCTCCCCTTCCCTTTCCCTTCCCTTCCTCTTTCTTTCTTTCCTTCTTTCTCTCTCTCTTTCTCTTTCTTTCCTTCTTTCTTTCTTCTTTCTTTCTTTCTTTCTTTCTTTCTTTCTTTCTTTCATTCTTTCTCTCTCTCTTTCTCTTTCTTTCCTTCTTTCTTTCTTCTTTCTTTCTTTCTTTCTTTCTTTCTCTCTCTCTCTCTCTCTCTTTCTTTCTTTCTTTCTTTCTTTCTCTTTCTTTCTCTTTCCTTTTTTGTGAGACAGAGTCTCACTCTGTTCCCCCCAGGCTGGAATTCAGTGGTGTTATCTCTGCTCACTGCAACCTCCGCCTCCTGGGTTCAAGCGATCCTCCTGCCTCAGCCTCCCAAGTAGCTGGGACTACAGGTGCCCACCACCACGCCCAGCTGATTTTTGTATTTTTAGTGGAGACGGGGTTTCATCATGTTAACCAGGCTGGTCTTGAACTCCTGACCTCAGGTGACCCACCCACCTCGGCCTCCCAAAGTGCTGGGATTACAGGCGTGAGCCACTGTGCCTGGCTGGGAATGCTTTGTTTTGCATGTACAGAAGTACCCCCTTCTATGCAGTTTCACTTCATTTGGTTTTAGTTGCCCAAGATCAACTGTGGTTGGAAAATATTAAGATACTTCGAGAGAGACAGAAAGAGAGACTACATTCACATAACTTTGATTACTGTGTGTTAGAATTATTCAATTTTATTATGAGTTATTGTTGTTAATTTCTTACTGTGTCTAATTTATAATTTAACTTTATCATAGGTGTGTGTTACAGTCAGCTGTCCATATCCACAGGTTCCACATCTGCAGATTCAATCAACCATGAGTTGAAAATATTCTGAAAAGGAAAAACAATAAAAATAACAATATAACAATAAAAAATAACAGAGGCTTAAATGCAGTGTAACAGCCTTGTGTATAGCAGTTTCATTGTATTAGGTATTATAAGTAATCTAGAGATGAATTAAAGCAAGCTTGTCCAACCCGCCCACGGGCCACATGTGGCCCAGGATAGCTTTGAATGCAGCCCAACACAAATTAATAAACTTTTTAAAAACATTATGAGATTTTTTGCAACTTTTTTAAGCTCATCAACTATCATTAGTGTTAATGTATTTTTTGTGTGGCCCAAGACAATCCTTCTTCTTCCAGTGTGGCCTAGGGAAGCCAAAATATTGGACACCCCTGATTTAAAGTATAAGGGAGGTTATGTGCAAATACGACACCATTTTATATGAGACTTGAGCATCCACAAATTTTGATATGTGCAGGGGGTCCTGGAACTAATCCCCTGTGGATATCAAGGGATGACTGTACAGGTGACAAAAAAAAAAAAAAAAAAAAAAAAAAAAGCACAGTACATCCAGAGTTAAGTACTCTCTGGGATTTCAGACATCCACTCACAGTACATCCAGAGTTAAGTACTCTCTGGGATTTCAGACATCCACTGGAGGCCTTAGAACATATTCCCCGAGGATAAGGGGGGAATACAATATTGATCAAATTGGGCATAAGATTTTGTATACCTCTTCTTGTTTTTTGTTTTATTTTGTTTTGTTTTGTTTTTTGAGACGGAGTCTTGTTCTGTAGCCCAGGTTGTAGTGCAGTGGCGTGATCTCGGCTCACTGCAACCTCTGCCGCCCAGGTTCAAGCAATTCTCCTGCCTCAGCCTCCCGAGTAGCTGGGATTACAGGCACTTACCACAACACCCGGCTACTTTTTGTTTTTTTTTGTATTTTTAGTAGAAATGGGGTTTCAGCCTCTTGGCCAGGTTGGTCTTGAAGTCTTGACCTCGTGATCCACCCGTTTCGGCCTCCCAAAGTGCTGGGATTATAGTCGTGAGCCACCGCACCTGGCCTGTATACCCCTTCTAATAGGCTTATTTTCCTTATTCACTACAGGTGGTCTGGGAAGATAATTTTCAGCTAAATAGCATTCTACCCTTTGAATATACCACTACCAATTTAACTAGCTCACTCTTATGGGTCATTCAGGCTGTTTCCCGTTTATGACTGATATAGATAAAACTTCATTGAATATCCTACACATAAGTCCTGAGCACAATATTAGCTGAAAGCCTGAGAGTCGCTACTTTATTAGATGGCGTGTACATTTCTTTCATATATTATTATCAAATTGCCCTCAAAATTATTCTATCAACAAGACTTTGGCAAGAGTGTGCAAGGAAGCCTCCTTTCACAGAATCTTCAAAGAAACTAAGTATGTTCATTACAAGTTTTCAAAAATAATAACCATTGTTTTAGCAAAACATGATAGATCTTATTTTAATCTCCATTTTCTTCGCTAACAGTGAAACTGAACATTTGTCATGTTTTATTAAACACCTGTACTTCTTATCTTGTGAATTGTTTCCTTTTTCATCGAGTTATTTGTCTTTTTCTTACTGGTTTGCAAGGCATCTTTATACCATAAATAGATTAACTCTTTGAAATGTGATCCAAATAACTTTCTCAGAATATCATGGGCTTTTTGAATTTGTTTATGATGTTTCCTTTTAATGCTTCATTAATGTAGTTAGATAATTAGATCAGTCTCTTTCTTTATAGTTTCTCTGTGTCATGCTGAGAAAGACTTCCCTCTTCTAAGATCAGATACACATTAATCCATGTTGTCTTCCAGTTCTTTCATGATTTATGATTCATATTTCATCTTTTCATCTAGCAGATATTATGGTGTATGTCAAGAGGTAAGACACTGCTTTTTTTCTCCTTTAATAATTAAGAAATTGTACAAAACATTTAAAAATTATCAGTCTTTTGGTTATGATTTTAAAATGCCACCTTCATCATATCTTATGTTCATGCATGCACAGACCACACACGTCACACACACACACATTTATGAACTTTATTATGTGATCTCCTCTGAAGAGAGTTTATTATTATTTGCTGTTGGTACAGATACTACAACAGACATAATGGGCTTTTTCTTTTTTATTATATTTTCAATTGGATAGAGATAACTCAATATTTTTATACATCTATTTAGTTACCAATTACTTTATAGAACTCTTATGCATTTTGATGTTTTCTTATCAAGGAATTTTCCAGGTGGGCACTTGTATCAGCTGCATGTAATAACATTTATTTCACATTTTCCAACACACCATTTTGACACGATTTATGGTTGTTTGTCACAATACATTTTCTTACTTCTTCCATATTATAATTTAGTTATTTCAGGAAGGGACTTCAAAAAGTTTGTGGAAAAATAGAATTAAAGATAAAAATTTAAACTATTTCTCAACATGAACTCCATCAAGTTCAAGACACTTTTGTAAAGATGATACCAGCCATTTAGTTCATCCCTAGCAAACTGAGGGTCCTGGGAATTTAACCATGTGAATGGAATCTTTTTTACCTTATTAACTGAAGAAAAATGGGTGCTCCAAAGATTAGGAAATTAAAGGAAGTCAGATGGAACCAAAATCAGGACTGTAAGGTGAATGCCTAAGGATTTCCCATCAAAACTCTGAAAAAATCACCCCTGTTTGATGAGAGGAATAAGCAGGAGCATTGTCGTGGTGGAGAAGGACTCTCTGGTGAAGCTTTCCTGGGCATTTTTCTGCTAATGTTTTGGCCAAATTTCTAAAAACACTCTCATAATATACAGTTAGTACCATTCTTTGGCCCTTCAGAAAGTCAGCAAGTAAAAATGCCTTGAGCATCCCCAAACCTGTTGCCATGACTTTTACTCTTGACTGGTCCACTGTTGCTTTGGCCGGACCTCTTCCATCTCTTGGTAGCCATTGCTCTGACTGTGCTTTGTCTTCAGGATGGTACTGGTAAAGCCATGTTTCATCTCCTGTTACAATTCTTCCAAGAAATGCTTCAGGATCTTCATCTCATTTGTTTATAATTCACATTGAAAGCTCCGCTCTTGTTTGCAGCTGATCTGGGTGCAAATGTTTTGGTACCCATTAGGTAAAAGTTTGCTTAACTTTAATTTTTCAGACAGAATTGTGTTAGTTGAACTAACTGAGATGTCTATGGTGTTGGCTATTGTTTCCTCTGTTAATCATTGGTCCTTTTCAACTAGGGTATGAACAAGATTATTTTTTTCTTTGAAAATTGATGTCTGTGGTCTGCTTCTGTGGGCTTCATCTTCAACATGGTCTTATCCCTTCTTAAAGCAAGTTATCCATTTGTAAACTGCTGATTTCCTTGAAGAATTGTCTCCATAAACTTTTCGTAAAGCATCAGTGATTTCACCATTCTTCCTCCCAAGTTTCAGCATAAATTTTATGTTTGTTCTTGCTTCAATTTTAGCAGAATTCATGTTGCTCTGACAGGGACTCTTTTTAAAAACTAATGTCTTATCGTTCTTAGTGCCTCAAACTAGATCCTGGTCAGATATGTTATGTGACAAGTTAATGCAAGCTTATTTTGATACAAAAAATGTGAAATTCATGCATAGTTGTTCATAATATTGATTTTCTATGGTTTTTTTGAAGACTTCTCATATTTTCTTGCTTTACTCTTAAATTTTCTGTTTTATTCCTGGGTTGCACTTTCTGTAATAAACATTTTTCAAAAGTATTTTTCTCTCCAGCGTCTTGAGTACAATGTTATCTTATTCTGAGGGACCTTTGCATTAGGCTCACACAGTTTCTACTCCTCTCCAGGCAAGAAAAAGCCTCTGTTGGCCTCACATTTCCACAAGCCAGGAATCACAGAGTCCCCTGACTCTCTCCCTCATCCTTCTTGGCATGCTTTTAGATCATGTTCTAGGATCTCAGCTCCAGGATTGGTTGATAACATTCATTCTACAGATTAAGGGGCACAGAGGGCTGGAAGTCAGGAGGGACCTGGAATGGTTCATGGCTCCAGGAGGAGAGCATCTTCCCTCACTGTGTCTTTGTGTCTGGGGAAGTGGCTTGCGGAATCCGGGTTTGTATGTGATCAAGCTTCCAGATTAGCCATCAGTGAGGGCAAGGACTTTGCCTAGCCTCTTCCTGTGCTGCTGTTTGACAGTCAGAGATAAGCCCATCTACCAAGCTGGATTTTGCTGTGGGTGACCCCCATGTAATCTCAAGGGCCACTAATTCCAGCTGTGACCTGCTGACACCTTGCACATTAGGCACTTCTAATGGAGCCCTGCAATGATCTCCCTCCTGCATTGTAAAGGAAGGCTTTTGGGTCTACCATCCTAAGAAGCAGCTGTATTAACACAGCCTGTTACCACTGGCAGTGCATTTTGCAGACATTCGCCACATCAGGGTATGAGAATAGGCACTCCTGATTCCAGTCTTGTTACAGATTTATGCATATTATATGTACACTGTATTTATATGTTTTTATATATACACTAGAAATATATTAATACATAACATTCATTGTGCACTGCAGATGTTGTGCATTACAGCTGGGATTTTGGAAGGGCAGAATTAGATGTCAGTCTCCTGTGGACAATAATAGGCTAATCACGTTTACTTTAATTTAGAAATGGGGCATATTATTCTTCACAAGTAGTTTGCAGAAGAGCCATAGTAAACCAACATCATTAGGCTGTTAATCTCTGGACTAGTGAGAAGCTGTATTGCCTTTGGAGAAGCACTCTCTAAAGACCTAATGACACTGTGTCCTGTAAAGGACATACGACTACCTACTCCTTTCTGTGGTCATTTGTGTGCATGGACTGCACATTTTGAGATGGAGGAAGGGTGGCATCACCACCTGAGCAGGGCCATAATAATAAGTATAGGTGAAGTGAATGTCTACTTACTTGAAGAAAACTTACTCCCTGATAAAGTTGGACTTTTGTGAACCACTGAGCAGGTAAATAAACTTATCTAGGTCCTCTTGAACTTCCTCAAAAGACAGATATTAGCTGCAGCTTCCCTCCTCAATCAACTAGGAACAGCGAAACACCCATCCACTAAGATATTTTAAATCCATTTAAATAAATTTACTCTGTTGATCATCAAAGACCCTCTGGCTTTGATTCACTATTAAAAATACTGTGACAAGACATGATGAACATTTTATTGACACAAATATATTTCCCATGGAAGTCGAGGACAGAACATTTAAACTGTTCAAAGTGCCCTCATTTGCTCTTCTTCTCCAAGCTCCTTCAAGGAGTCCATGAATCTGATGCCTTGTTACTGTTATTAGAATCATGAGACCCTTAGTTCTAGGGAACCGCCCTCAAGCATAAGGATGTGCCCCCATGTTGATTCAAATTTATCAAAATAATTTATCACGGCATGTTATCTGAGGATTTATTTATAGTTTTAGCTTATGTCATTTCTTCCCCACTGAAGGTAAGATACAGACAAAACACACAGGTGTGTATGCAAGTTGGGCACACACAATCGTTTTTGTATTGTATCCATCTATTTTTCAGCTTCGAGGGTGACCGTCGGTCCCAATCCTTAGACCGGGATTTCTTTGTCTTTCACCCAGGCACTTTGTGATTTCACAGCTGTGTTGGGCTCCAGCCTGGCTGGCTTTGCCCTGCACACTGGATCCCCAAGCTATGAAGCCTCCCAGTTGCAGCTATTCAGGCTCCTTGATCATTTTGCTGTCCTTCTCTGAAGGTTCGGTTCAATAGTAGAATGCTGTTCTTTGTTTTGTTTCCTGCACCGTTTCCTCCAGGCAAAACTTGGCATTCAGCAAATCTGTTTTGGCCTCCATCCAGGTAATTTAGTAGCACAAGTTTCTCATTATAAAATGGGTTCACCTGTAGGATGGTCCCATGGTCTGGACACCGAGCTGGCGTTATTATTATTAAGACGCTGCTTCTGTACAACATATGTTTTCAGCATAGATTGTTAATTTTCCCATATCCATGCCTGGAGAGGTTCCTTTAGGGTTGGCACTTCTTTGTTCTTGTTGGGATTTGAGAGAACAGCTAGCTAAATTTCCAGCTGTCCTCTTCACATTACTATTTAAAATTAGAGATGATGAAGACCGCAATTATAAAAGCAGATTGCCAGCATGTCTGTTCCTACACCCGAGGAAGGGTTTTCGGAATGCTCTGAACATTGGAGCAAGCATTTTAATTTTGGGTCACTGTGAAACCACGATTATGGTACCTTTAACTCTCCCTTTGTTTTAAAGAAGGTACGGGTTACCTCAGCCCATTTGTGTCTTACTCCTCTAAGGCTGATCTTTTCTCGGGTTAAAAGAGAAAGATTACACACTGGGGTCACTCTACAAATGTTTTGCATTAGTGCAGAAATTGCCTTCATGTACTAAGATGTTTAAGCACCTACAAAGTTGTCGCCAGCCATCTGGGCTGCTGGGAACACTAAATCAATCTGTTGTATGCACAAAGCCAAGTAATTTATCTGTCAGGGAGTATTTCATTTAAAACATATTTCTGTGCAAAAGGAAATACGTAAAACCGTCCATTTCTATACTTGAGTCTGGCCGTTCCCATTACTTCACAGATAAATTTGTCTTTTTAACGGAGCAAGAAGGTCCTTGGGCAGGCATATTGGCCTTTCATTTTAGGAAAAGGCTTCTATTTACATTATACAAATATCCAAGAACTGTTGGGAAAAGCATCGGGATCTTGTTTGATTATTGTGTTTCTCCGAACCTAGCTTTGGAATTACTCAGATGAGTACTAGAATCAGAAGGTCAGTTGAGGTTTTCCATGATGACTTCATGACATAGTATCCGTCCATTATCCGATCTGATGCAGTTAGAAGCCAGAGCTCTATTTCATCTCTTTATACTGAGGGCTGAGCAAGCTTTATGAAGCTTGAGTTTAATCTCCCTCTCAGATTTATGCTCCTCAACTCTCCAAATGCAGACGTGCCTTCTGGCATTCCTTCCTTTCTCCACTGTCAGACACCAATTTGCATTATGGGAAGTGTGCGTGCACTGTACCTAGTGTATGTACCTGTTCTGTTAAATTATTCCATTTTTCAATCGTGAAAACCAAAGAGGAATTGGATGAAAAATAACTGGCTCTCCTCCACCATTTTTGTATTTTTCCTTTCCTATAAGTAAATGAATCATTTCTAAGTTGATGCATTTAGTATGGGGATCCCAGTCTGGTATCATTTCTCCAGCCCTGCGAACTGATTAATGAGACACCATCTCGGCTGAATTTATGCTCCTGTTCACCTGGCAAAATGCAGTTTGTTCTTCCTTCACAAACAGAAAGGAAAAGTGCAGGAATCAGATTTCTCATATCTGTGTGCCAGAGGCCAACAGAGAAAGGCTGCAGAATACGTTTCAGAAAAGCTGCTTGGGAAGAGAAAGGTGCTTTTGTAGATTTCAAAATATTATTTAGTCCAAGAGTCTGTATCCTACTGGGTTAGCTTTCACAGGAGCTGTTAACGCCTTGGAAATGTATCTGTTTCCACTCAAAGAAGCTCTGGGTGCTACAATGTTCTAGCATCTCCCTACGAAGGTGCCTGGTTGTCTCTTCTCCCCATCTCATGTCCTCCCCCACCCCTCCGAGGGCCAGTGAAGGCCACTGGAGCCTCCTTGTTGAGAATCTGCAGGTGATCATAGAATTTACTACCTGACTGTAGAATTAAAGGTGAGTTCCACACAGTCTGGCACTAAATTTCCATTCCTTGAGTGTTTCTAAATGTCAAAAAGAGATACTGTAAGAATATGGGTGTCTTATCCAGACATGTAAGGTTGGCTAACTCTGGGGTGAGATTTTAGGACCAGAGAATAGAGCCTCACTAAAAATGATGTGATCGTTCCGGTTCCCCATTAGATGAATTTCATGAGAGGATGTTCAAAACCTGCTCACAGTCATAAGAGACTTGGGAAGGCCCAGGAGCGCAGCCCAGAGCAGTGATGGATCCAAGCGCACAGCCGGGTCCCTGGCTCTTCCCGACGCGGTGCTGCCCTTGCTGGGAGGATGGAAAAGGGACTTTTTGTTTCCTTCTCTCAGCTTTTCCTGCCAGGTTTTCTGCAAATCTTTATTCCAAGGTTTTCTCATCGATTTTTCTCCACAGCAGCCAGAGTCTCCATCCCCCTCACGCAGCGACTGTAGCTCACACTCCCCTGATGACAAGACTTTCGTGGCTTTCCTGCCCTTCAGCAGCGAGCTGTTTGTCCTCAACCCCTTCCCGCCGGACCCTGGCCTTCCCCGCTTCCCCACCATGGATACTTCCAGTGCTGCCTCTTCTGCGGAAATGATTCCTCTCTTTGGTTGCTCCGCGCGGGAAACACCTCCAGTGTTGGCACATTTGCAGAACATTTGCCTCTGTGGGGAACATTCCTGTCTGTCTCCAAGCCTGACACACTTTTACACGCACGCTGATCTCAGCTTCCCATTCCCCAGACCTCAGACCTCCTGCAGCAGCCCGGGGCTCAGTGGTCCAGGAGTCCGACTTCTTGTGACCCACAGCATCCGCGAGGGTAGACGGCCCAACAGCTGGCTTGCACTGACTCCCTAAGGGCACACGCTCCATTTTTGCACAGATACGTTGGTGCTTCTGTCCCATTTCTTAATAGTCCCGGGAGACAACCTGGCAGGCTCTTGTTCATTTAATTTTTCAGCAAACATGTGCTGAGTGGCGGGATATGGCATGAGCAGACAGAGAAACTCCAAGCTCTACTGTCAGGGGGCTGTGGTCTCTGACACTCCAGCTACTGTTTTGAGAAGAGCACCCAAGGCTGCACTTGCTTTTGCTTCACCTCCTGAAGCCAGGTCCCAGCCTGCCATCTTGAACCTAAATCCCAGTGGTGAGGTGGATTTGTAGAGTCTTGGTTAGTTGTGTGGTTAGCTGTGTGCAAGCCCATCCTTGTGTTGCCAGGGTCTAGGAATGGGGATGGGTGGTTTGGGGGCAGTAATCAGGGTGTAGAGTGGAGCATGCCATGGGGATGAAACACAGATTTTCCCTGGGCAAAACTTTTGCATAAGTTTTAGAGCCATCTCCAGGGCTTGGCCAGAGATTGGCTTTTACAGCTTCTGTGAGTCTGGTTTGACTGTTCACCAGGTAACTGCCACCTGCCTCTCTGGGTCCTGAGTGGCAGTGTGTGAGTGTCCTGAGGCCTGATGAGATCCTGGGCCATGGAGCTGATCAACATACACTCTTCTGAGAGTAGAGGAACCCTGGTGGATTGATGGAAGCCACCTGTGGCCGCTCTCTGTGAGAGGACATGGGGATTGTCCTCATTCCCTTTTATTAGAGTGACATTTCCCCAGTGGATGCCAGAGGTTGTGATTTCTCCAAGGAACTCGGGATCTCATTATCTGACTCCTTCTGGTGTGGAGGAACATGGCAGGAGGAACTAAGTCGGGGGAACTGTGCTCTTCCACGGTGTTAGAAGAATTTAGGCCAGGAAGCTGACTCGGAGGTCAGTGAGGGCTAAGAGTGTTTATAATACTAACTAGCGTGCTTTTCCTATTTTCCAAATGACCTCTTTTTGTAGGAGGAGCAGGGCTTCAGTGTAAACGTGAGACACATCCATGTGGACTGGACCACGTTGCGTCCACGTTTAGTCAAATTATCCAGATAGTTAAGAAAAGTCAAAACGGTATTGATGTAATTTGTAGAACCTGATCAAGTCAGTAATCATTGTGTCTTTCAAGTTTTCAGATGGTATCAAGTGGATTAAGAATGTATTGGCTGGACACGTGGGCTCACGCCTATAATCCCAGCCCTTTGGGAGGCTGAAGCGGGTGGATCACCTGAGGTAAGCAGTTTGAGACCAGCCTGACCAACATGGAGAAACCCCATCTCTACTAAAAATACAAAAAAAAAAAAAAAAAAAAAATTGGCTGGGTGTTGTGGTGGGTGCCTGTAAATCTCAGCTACTTGGGAGGGTGAGGCAGGGAGAATTGCTTGAACCCAGGAGGTGGAGGTTGCAGGGAGCCAAGATTGCACCATTGCACTCCAGCCTGGCAACAGAGCAAGATTTTATCTAAAAAAAAAAAAAAATAGTATGTCTGCCACAGGTGCCACCAGGTGCCATGTTGGTGTGTCCTTGTGACTCCTCCTCCAACATTCTTCTGTCTTCTGCAGATGGCACAAGGTTTTCTGCAGTTCAAGGAGGAGAATCTGTGAGTGGCTGCAGGGGGCATTTCCTGGAGGTCTTCTTCATTTCTGTTTTCCCCCATGAATCCTCTACACTGTGCATATGTTGCTTTAAGCCAAAGTGTAGAGCTGAGACTCAGGCAGAGAGAGAAAGCAGAATGACGTGGCCTCAGAAATGTGGCATGTTCCTGCTCCACGGGTTGGGGATGGGAAACTCTTCTTCTCCAGCAAACACAAAACACAGCTCTGCACCACCTGCTTGTCAGGTGCCCCATCAACCAGACGATCCCCCAAGGCCCATTTAGTGGGAAACAGCAGGATCAGGCGGGCTCTGCCCACCCCAGGAACACAGGCCGGGAGGTTTACTCTCCTTGGTTTGTACTCCCAGGTAATGTCCTCTAAACAGTGGCATGGCCACTCATTGGAACTGACACTCTGTGATGGGCTCAGACAAACACAGGGGCCTGGCTGGCCTCCTGCAGCCCTGGGATGGGGTGACCCAATGTGGTTATCCTTTGACTGAAATGATCAACTCATTTCCCTTAGGTCACAGGATATCAGCGGGCTCCAAATCGGAAAAGACTGGGTCTCATTGCCTGATTACTGGCGGCTGCCCCAGCTGAATTCAAGAATGGGCATCTGAAAGTGCTGTTTCCTACTGGCCGTGGCTGGAACACAGAAGTCGAGGTGATGCCTCCAGGAAGTTCCCTCTCTTGTGTCTGCACATTGTAGAACCGGTAGTTGGTGACACTCCCCAGAAGGCCACAGTCCCTGCACAGGTGTGGTGGGGGCAGGACACAGGAGCTCCTGGCCCATGGCCCTGCCTTCTGCAGAGCTGGGAGGGCCCAGTGTGCACATGGTGTCAGGTGTGCACGCAATATCAGGGAAGAGGAAGTATGTTCGTGTCCTAGGACTAGAGTAGCAAAGCATGACATGCTGTAGTGCATAACCAACAGAAATGTAATGTCCCACAGTTCTGGAGGCCGAAAGTCCCAAATCAAGATGTCAGTGGGGCCTCACTCCCTCCGAAAGCGCCAGGGAGGTATCTCTCTCCTGCCTCCCTCCCCGCTCTGGTGGCGTCAGGCCTCCCTCAGGGTGGATGCATCCCTCCAACCCTCCTCCTTTATGTGAGTTTTGTCTGTGTCTCCACATCATCTTTATTTTCTGTGTGTCCGTCTCTGCATCCAACTATCCCTCTTTTATAAAGATATCGATCACACTGGATTAAGGTCCTGATATAGTTAGGCTTTGTGTCTCAACGTTTTTCTGTTTTTGAGATGGAGTCTCACTCTGTCTCCCAGGCTGGAGTGCAATGGCACGATCTTGGCTCACTGCAACTTCCGCCTCCTGGGCTCAAGTGATTCTGCTGCCTCAGCCTTCCTAGCAGCTGGGATTACAGGCACATGCCATCATGCCCAGCTAATTTTTGTATTTTTAGTAGAGACGGGGTTTCATCATGTTGGCCAGGCTGGTCTCAAACTCCTGACCTCAAGTGATCCTCCTGCCTCAGCTTCCCAAAGTGCTGGGATTACAGGCACCAAATCTCATCTTGAATTGCAATCCCCATAATCTCCGCATGTCAAGGGAGGAACCTGGTGGGAGGTGATTGGATCATGGGTGTGATTTTCCCCATGCTGTTCTTGTGAGAGTGAGTGAGTTCTCATGAGATCTGATTGTTTTATAAGGGGCTCTTGCCCCTTCCCCCTTCTCTCTTGCTTCTCCCACCTGCCACCATGTGAGAAGGTCCAAACTTGCTTCCCCTTCTCCTTCCACCATGATTGTAAGTTTCCTGAGGCCTCTCTAGCCATGTGGGACTGTGAGTCAATTAAACCTCTTTCTTTTATAAATCACTCAGTCTCAGGTGGTATATCTTTACAGCAGTATGAGAACAGATTAATACAGGTCCACAGTGGTGACCTCATTTTAATTTGATTATTTCTGTAAAGAACCTACTTCCAAATAAAGTCACATTTCGTGGTACTGGGGGTTGGGCTTTCACGTATATTTGTCAGGGGACAAAACTCAAAATGTAAGAGAAACTAGAAAAACTATGATGACTCCATGTTGTTTCTGGAAGGCCCATCTCTTGGGACAAAAACCCTAGTCCCATGGTACTTGGACGGTCCCGTTCACACCTGCTATACCTCTGCTCGGTGTTCCCCCAGAGGCTGGAGATGAGAACAACTTCCCTAATGTCTAGACCTGCATGCCTTCAAGCAGGAATTCATTCTACTTGCAACAAACTGTCCTTAGAACCTTCCGACTGATGCTGGCGCCAAGAAGGAGAAGCTGCCTTAGCATCTATTTCACGCACTGTTGTTCTAGGTATTGGCTTCTTAGAGACCTCTTCAGTGGCTGTGAGAAGTGGCACTGACCTTGGGGAATGTGGCAGACATGACCTAGGATATATCTTAAGGAGAAAGGAAGCGGCACCCAGAGTGGAGTCTGCAGAGCCAGGATCTCTCTGGAGCAGCCCTGATGAAGTCTCCAGGGTGCTATCCAATGCCATCCAATGTGCCAGGTGTGACAATCTATGCCTTGTCACAGCTGCATACATCCCTGACTCAGAGGCCCCACCTGACTCCCACCTCCTGCTTTAGCAGGACCAGGAACAACCCCAGATTGCTGCTCAAAGACTTTGCCAGCAGCGTGTCAGAAGTTTCTAGTGAGAGATAAAAGCTGGCCCATCATGAGGCCTGGAGAAGATGGTGAGAGGGTGGACTCTCAACAGTGGTGTGCAGGAGCCACGCAGCTCGCAACTTGCACCTTTCATCTTGCACCACCTCTGTGTTCTGTGAAGCATTACTTAGAAATGACCTGATGCTCCTTCATCCTCTCCTTTCTCTCCTTATTTTCCTTCATGCCCATTGCCAGAGGATCAAGAATCCACTAGTCTACTGGATCACCATTGCGAGTCTATTGTCCCCCTAGGTGGGAGGGCCAGGTACGGACTCCTTGGCAAGGCAGCAAGCAAAGCCAGTTCTGAGTATTTTTTTAAAAAACTCAGGTTTTTGACCTGCCAAGTCTCCTCAGCATGTAAATACTTTAAATGATGGCAGAAATCTGAATGAAATTAGTCACAATTATAACCAAATGGATTTACATTCAAGGGCAGTAACATTGCTGCTTAGACAAGATTCACACATGGGTTTCAGAGAGGAACACATTAATGTCCAGATCACCAAGTGGAGGGAAGGAGGTGCAAGTAAAAGGCATTGGGCAATTTGTCCTTTTTTATGAGTTTCAGGTTCAGTTTTGTCTTCAGGCATAGATATGGGTCAGCATATTAGGTGCACAGCTGTGTTCTGCCATGAAATAATGAGAATGTCACTTACCAGGGCCACTCAGCCTTCCCAGGCAGGACCTCGAAAGCATCAGGCTCCTTGGGTCTTAGGACTACAGGATTGTCTCAGACAGGTGCCTCCTGGAAGTGCCTGGCTCTGGTGAAGGTCAGCGGTCTGGGTTGCTTGCCTAGATTCTGGAGATTTGGGGAGGAGATGGGCTCAAACTATTGCCAAGATTTTGTCACAAGGTTTTAAAAATCCTCAGTGCTCGTGCGATTCTGGAACAAACCTCATTAATGCACAAAGCAGACCTGAGGCCCTGGTTCCCAGGCCAATGGGCCGGGGGAATGAGGAGTGGAGGCTGGGCAGGCCTGCTTGTGAGGGTGAAGTGCCCTAGACAGCCATAGGCGGAGCACAGGGGAGGCAGAAAAGATCAGTGGACAGATTTTAGCTGAGCTCTCCTGAACCAGCACCAGGAGGTGGGAAGTCACCTGTGAAAGTGGTGTTTTTTTCCTGGGAGCTGTGCCTGGTGTGAGCTGTCTCTCCCTCCTCACAGTGCCATGCCGAGGGGCTCCCTCCAGCCTTTGACTCCATGCCTTCTGCTCCCCTCCAAGGCCACTGTCCTCTACACAGTCTCCAGATGGTGGTCATTTTAAGTGGCTTCTTTTAGTAGAAGTTCCC
Organism: Pan troglodytes; assembly: GCF_028858775.2. Lineage (NCBI taxonomy): Eukaryota > Metazoa > Chordata > Mammalia > Primates > Hominidae > Pan > Pan troglodytes. The sequence continues at coordinate 140,980,568 of NC_072406.2, read as the reverse complement.
AAGCAAGTGACCTCCTCTGTAGAGAACTGATTGCTGAAGTCACAGTGCCTGCTTCTCGGCTGATCTGTAGTATGGCCCCAGCTTGGGACACCTTACATCCTTCCCCCTGACCTCATCGGCATCCGCAGATTTCCTGAAGCTCCGTGTGCTGCTCTAGAAAACCCTTTCAGACCAGGCTGGGCGCGGTGGCTCATGCCGGTAATCCCAGCACTTTGGGAGGCTGAGGCAGGTAGATCACGAGGTCAGGAGATTGAGACCATCCTGGCTAACACGGTGAAACCCCGTCTCTACTAAAAATACAAAAAATTAGCCGGGTGTGGTGGTGGGTGCCTGTAGTCCCAGCTACTCTGGAGGCTGAGGCAGGAGAATGGTGTGAACCAGGGAGATGGAGGTGGCAGTGAGCCAAGATTGTGCCACTGCACTCCAGCCTGGGTGACAGAGCAAGACTCCATCTCAAAATTGCTTTGGGATTCTTTCTCAATGTCATATCAATATTCTCTCCCATACCTCTCTCACCCCAACCCAGCCCTTGGGGAGACCATAGATGCCTCAAGTCAGAGGCCTTTCCTGCCTCCTTCTCACCCAGAACTTGCAGGCTTAGGGGGCTGCTGAGGGCTGTGGATGGCTGTGAGGCACACCCTTGAAAGCAAGTCTCTGATGAGGCTTGTGGAAGCGATCTATGAACCAACATGCTATGGAACACACATATGTGTGTGCATGCACCCACAAGTCCACAGAGGTGGAAGACCAGGGTGCAGATGCCCCCCAAATCCTCTCTGTGCTGCCCCAGCTGCAGTCACCTTTATTCCTCCTTAGTACCCCATTGGCTCCAAAACTCAACCACAGGCCCCAGCTCCCTCTCTTCATCCTCTGTGCATCCTTCCTCAGCTGAGTCAGGCCCTGCACTCGTTCTAATGACATGTTCTTATTACTTCTACAACAAAGAACATCACTTTGTATTCAAATAATCATAATAGTGTCTTGCCCTCTAGCTTGGGGCTTGCTTGAAATTAGGGAACTTGTCTTTCATTTCTAAAGCCCCTAGAGTTAGCACCTAAGAGGCAGATATGTGTGGAGTGAATACATGTCTATAGCTCTCCATCTCCATCTACACCCGTGCTCTGATCCATCTGTATCTCTGTCTACATTCGTATCTCTGTCTATCCACCCATCTATCCATCCACCTAACCACCCATCCACTCACCCATCTACCCATCCATCTATCTACCTATCTATCCACCCATTTATTTGTCCATTTATCCACCCATCCGTCCATTTATCCATCCATCTTTTCATGAATCTATCCATTCATTCACCTATCTATTCATCCATCTATCCACCTGTCCATCCACCCATTCATTCCTTTTTCTATCCACTCATCCACCCATCTATTCATCCAACTATCCACCCATCCACTCATCTATCCATTGATCTACATATCTATCCATCAATTCATCCACTCATTTATTCATCCATCTATCCATCATCTATCTATCCACTCATCCACCCATCTATCCACCCATCTACTCATCCTTCTCTCCATCCATCCATCTGTTCACCCATCTATCCACCCACCTATCCATCCATCTAACCACCCACCTATCCATCCATCTATCCACCCTTCTATTCATCCATCTATCCATCTATCTATCCACTCACCTATCCACCCATGTATCCACCCATCTGTCCATTCATCTATTTATCCATCTATCCATCTTTCTAGCCACCCACCTATCTATCCATCCATCCATCCATCCATCAATCCATGCATCCATCCACCCCTCTATCCTTCTAATATTTATATATGCATTATATTTGTCTACATTTATATCAATATTATGCATATGTATCTATGTCTATGTTCTTGATGCCTATCTATATCCAGATTCTATCCATGTATATCCATATATGTATCTAATTTTATTTGTATCTGTATGTATCTATATTCATCTATCTATTTCTATCTGCATATCTATATACCCATCTACAGCTACATTATGTCTATGTCTATATTTATATTGATATTATGTGTGTGAATCTCTGTCTATGTCTTTATCTCTATTCGGGACCCTATCCATCTATATCTATATATGTATCTGTTTTTATCAGTATTTGTATATATCTATATTAATCTATCTATATATAACTTTTTTAAAGCCTCACTATATAACTCATAACACAGACATCCCTGAAGCATGCGACCCAGGGCTGAAAGTCATGGCCACATTTACTTTCCCCACAAAGCAGAGAGCTGTGTCCCCTTACTGCTTATATCTTGTTCCCGCAACTCTGATGTCTCATTCTTCCTGTTGCAGGACGATGTGACTCTACTACCCCCAACTATGGAAAATTTGCAGAGCAGGTCTTGCTCTTTGCCTCTAGAACTACTTTGTGTTCTGTAAACAAGGTCCAGCACTGATTTTCTAATGTGCAGATTTAAAGGTGGCTTTTATGTTTTGTTGGCAGAGTCCCTGTGCCTTTCATTATCTGAATTTTATTTTAGAACATTTCTCCAGTTTAAAAACTTACCAGAACATAAAAATAGTTCTGGAAATCTGGAATTTTTCATAACACAACTACGCAATATAGCATAAAGTTTCAAATTCCCTTTGTAAAATGAGAGGCCCAAGCACGGTGCCCCAACCCCCCACCACACCCCCCACCCCCTACCCCCCAGCTGTAACTGAGTGAAATTAGAGGCTGTGCATTGCATCATTCAGATGCTGCCTGACCACTTGGACTCACAGTGCAGCCTAGGACTTCACTGACTGTTATAAACTGATAGCATCCCCCTTCCAAAGAAGACCTTCCTAGTCCTGTAAGCACTGATCCTAAGCTGCTTTTCCAATGCTACTTTGCCACTGGGTGAAGCAAAATGTCAGATAAGCTTGCTAGCAAATGTGCCTCTGAGCACAGCCCACTTCTGCATCCCCAAGACGGCATCCTTTGTGCTCTGCTGATGGTGGAGGTGAGTGAGTGGGTCCCTGCGTAGGGGCAGAGCCTGGAGGAATCATTGCAGATACTCTAGTCAATTCCTCCCATAAGTGTGTCAGCTCTGTTCTGTACAATGGAGAGGGTGGGTCCCGGTGGGCTGGAGAAAATAGGAGTGGATGGGCAGGCAGGGGGCGGAGGGGAAGGAGCTTATGAATGAGACAAAAAGGACTTTGTCTTGGGAAGAAAAAGTGACATTTTAAGATGATTTCTTTGTAAAATAGCCAGAAGCCATGCGAAGTTTGGCCAGAGCCTCTCAGCAGGAGCACCTTGGAGATTTGCCTTGGCAGGAGGGCTCCTTACCATGGCTAACACGAGGACAGCCCTGTCCTGGAGAAAAGGCAATGCCAGTCACCTGCACCTGGCTCGTTGAAAGCGCGTCCCTCTGTGAGCACAGGCGCTGCATGAGCTTCATGTCTACCTCTCTGTCCAGGAGCCACCCGTTGTTCTTCAGCTTCAGGTCACTGGACCTAATATTGATCAACTAAGAAGATTCATAAAGTGAAGAGCAAGGCTGCATGCCACCAAGAAGCTGTGCGGCATCCGGAAGGCGTGCCGCCACCATTGTGTGGCATGGTGCCTGACTGGAGCTTGCTGCAAGGGTGAGTCCTGAGTACTCACTGTGTCATGAGAAACCTGGAGGCCTTATTTGTTCACAGCATGACTTTGATGGACAGCATCCCTGCTTCCTGAGCATCTTAACTTCCAATAAAATGGTCTTGAAAGGGAAACTGGGAGCTGGATCATCAGGAAATTGAAAGAACTTGGAAAGAAGATTTCTTTTCCATAAAGCAATCACTTTCTCATACTAGCTGTGTCCCAAGGTTCAATCACTTACTATTTATGTGGGTATAAAATAACACTGATGAAGCAGCCTTTTTAATCTGTCATGAATCATTTGACAAAGACTTCCTATTCAACTTGCATTGTCTGGACCACACAATGTTGTTGCTGAAATGAGCAGGTGCCATTGCTGCTACAAACAACAATGACAAACTGCGGACTTGGGGCCAACACCAGACTGCGTGAGAGGTGGTGACCTTTGTACGGTTTTTTTTATTCACAGAGAATCAGCAACCCTCCTTTCCTGAGTGAGTACCTGGCAGTCATCAAGATCCTCAGAAAAGGAGAAGAAAATGGAGAAACTTAGGAGAAGAAAGTAAAAGGTGACAGACAAGGAAAATCGAGCTGTGAAATGCCACATTCCTCTGTCCTGGGTCAGGTCGTTGGTCCATCTTTCTCCTCCCTGCTTCCTTCCACCCTCCCTCCCTCCTTCTGTCCCTCCCTCCCTCTCTCCCTACTCCCTCCAGGCCACAGTCATGACACGATTATAGCACTGCGATGGTACCAGGTAGACAGACACTAAAGATCAATTTTCTCACTGATACCGATCTCCAAATTTTAGGCACATGCCCCAAATATCCCCATCTTTCATTTAGCAGTGGGGACTTTCAGGACACATAAATTAGCTCAGCTTTTCACAAACGTTTTCATAATGAGCAAAGCATCAAAGCCAAGCTTCTGCCAGAATCAGAGAGTGAGAGCAAATGAGCTTAACCCCTTATTCCACAGCTTACTAGCTATGTGCCCTTGGGAGATTTCCTTTGTCTCTCTCAGTTTGCCTCATCCGCAAATGGGAATCTTAACACTCTATTACTTCTCTTCCAAAATGACTTAGATCAATGGCAGGTTTTTAAATTGATATGCATATGGGATGTGTGGTATTTGTTTTTGCCAGATGATATTATCAATTATAAGACCGATCCCAATTTCAGAAATATTAAAATGTACCACATGTCTAAAAAATAGAGGAACTACGTAGCATCTTCCTGGGCTTAAATGAACCAAGGGCTGCAAAGCGATTTGCACTGAGCTTGGCATGTAGCAAGGGCTCCGTGAGTGAGGGCCGCTCTTACTGTTATTCTCAGGATAATTAGGAAGGATGTAACTATGACATTACAACAGTTAGGCCATATCTGTTAGGAATTTACACAGTGAGCTTTGAAGCCATGGAAACTCCTAAATGAAACTTCCTGTGTTACCTGTTTCTGAGGACACTGCAAAATGTCACCAAAGCCAGAACGAAGCTTTCGAAGGAAATTGTTGAATTTCAAAATTTGTTTTTATTCATAGATTAATGCTCCACATGCTGGGTTGCTGTAGTAGCACATCAGTGATAACAACTCTTAAAATATATTTGCTTCCATTTAATTAAAGTCGGCCGTGAGGAATGTATTCACAAGTGTTGGCCAAGTGTGTGATTCTTCTGGGGAGTCCTTCAGTCATTGGCTTAAGTAAGAAGGGGTCTGTGCCACAGAATCTTCTGGGGCCAGGCCATCACTGAAACACGTTTTCCACAACCCAGCCTCTGCATTCTCTGCTGGCAAGCCCACAGACGCCAGAGACAGGGCTCAGAAACACAACGCAGCTGCCAAATGGCTTCCCTTCCTCGCTGCTTTATGTTCCCGGGGCCAAATGGGCCTCAGAACAGACCTGAAAATCTGTGAGATGGAAACCGGGAACTGAGCGGTCCCGTGCAGAAAAGAGGCTCCGAGTGTTTACACAACATCCCCAGGACGTACCGCACTTTCCAGGGCGAGTGTCTTTCCAAAACGCCTGCAGACCCAGCCTGCGTCAGGCACAGCTCCAACTTTCCTGCAAAAATCACCTTGCAGGGCCCTTCATCCTCCTCTCAGTTCAGAAATGGGGCTGGAGAGTTTCACACACGCAGCCCAGATAGGCACACGTATGGGATCTTGCTGTGTTGCAATCTCATGGGGGTAAACGGCTGTTAAAATTGGGTAGTCACGGACTTTGGATTTTTAGAGAATACCCAATTCTAATCCTAATGGGAATGAGGATGACGATGATGATGATTCTGTGAAGTAGCGAGCTCCATTTCCCTCACGGTTCAGACCGAAAACCATCTTTCTTTCCAGATACTGCAGTGGAACCCTAGGAAATCATGGTGTTTTGTGAAAAGCTCCTCAGTCTGTGGGATGAACCTGGAGCTCCGACAAGGATAGCTCCAGGCTTCTTTTCAGATCCTCTGGAGAGGGAATGTGTGCGAGAGGAAGTCGGGGGGAAAAGCAGAGACAGAAAGATGTAAATCACCGTCACTTCATAAAACGGAGTTTTCTTGTAATATGCTTTGGTAATGTTGAGCTGAAAATAGATTGACAATCAAAATGGGCTTAATCTGATATTAAAGAATTCTCTTAAAATCCCCCAAACAATTGAGATTTTTTTTCCCTTTGGTTTGTTTTGCGTTAGCTCCTCCAAGAGGCTGTGGATGTAAAGAAATATATTGACATTAATTAAAGTGAGTTTCGTGTTGCTTAGTGGGGGCAATTTTGGCTCTGGATTATCAACTGCAAATAATCCTGCCTGGTTCACGTAGCCGGAGACTCGCCCCCCAAGTGATGAACCACCCCTAACAGGAAAAGGTCAAAGAAAGACTTTTTGACCACACCACACGGAGGGTAGATGGTCGCGTAGCTAATCATCTTTCCAGGTCAGACCCAGTGCATCCAAAAAGATTGAAAATCTGCCAGGTGTGGTGGCTCACGCCTATAATCCCAGCACTTTGGGAGGCCAAGGCGGGCGGATCACCTGCGGTCAGAAGTTCCAGACCAGCCCGGCCAACATGGTGAAATCCGTTTCTATTAAAAATACAAAAATTAGCCATGTGTGGTGGCGGGCACCTGTAGTCCCAGCTACTCAGGAGGTTGAGACAGGAGAATTGCTTGAACCTGGGAGGTGGAGGTTGCAGTGAGCCAAGATCGTGTCACTGCACTCCAGCCTGGGTGACAGAGCAAGACTCCATCTCAAAAATAAAAATAAAAATAGACAAAAGGATTGAAAATCTACATCATCCCTGCTCACATGGTGCCCAGACAGACCCTGAGTTCCAGCCTAATCCTTCGATTTCTCTGGTCAGAAACTGGGAAAGTGGCAAATTTTAGGGAAATGCTCCACATGAACTAGAACCCTATCTGGCCCTTCAGAAAGGTGGCTGAAGTGTCTTTAAAGCAGGAAAAATGCACATCTTTTCCTTGGCTTTTTGTCATAATGCAGACCCTTTCATCTGGGGGAAGCAAATCTATTTCACAGTACATCCATTACTTCAGTTGATGAGGTCTAATAAAAATTCTTAATTAAAAATAATTGTATTAATGATAATATCATAATCAGAGCCATAATTCCTATTTTCACACATAAAATCCTTTGATTTTGAAACAAATCACCACACAGCTCTCACTTGGCTTCTTATTGACCAAATTAATCAAATGGGAGATAATATTTTAAAGGAAAACCACTATGTTTTAGACTCTTTCCTTCATGACTAACAGCATGTTAGCAGCTCCTAATTTTGAAGGAAGTGTGATGGATCTCGTCTCTCTATCTGGACACAGCACCCAGCTACACAGGCATTGCAGAGCCCACTCTTGACACACACACGCATTTCCTGCTAAGCTGCACACTGACTCACAAGGGCTGTGATATATTTTCCAATGCCCACTCTGTGTCTTCACAGTAAGACTATGCCATTGGACACAGACAACAAACCACTGTAATTGTTCTAATATGGCCATGGCCACATGGCTGGAAAACCTTGCCTTTTCCAAGGTGCTTTAGGCCCCCTTTGGCACAGTCCATGCCTTTCCTCTGGGAGTGGAGGGGGTACTTTACAGGAACAAATGTAAGGATAACCCCGTATTCACCTGTTTTCTGTTGCTTTTAACAGAACACCTGAAAGTGGGTAACTTATAAAGAAAATAAAAGTATTTATTGGTGTTCCAGAGGCTGAGAAGTCCAAGGTCAACAGGCCCAATCTGATAAGAGCCTTCTTGCTGGTGGGGACTCTCTGCAGACTCCAGAGGCAGCACAAGTCACAGCACAGCAAGGGGCTAAGCATGCAAAGGTGGTCGGTCACTCAGATCTCCCTTCCCTTTCTTATAAAGTTACCAGGTCCCCTCCCATGATAACCCATTAATCCATTAACCCATTAATCCATTAACCCATGAATGGACTAGCCCATTCGTAAGCATTCTGCTCTCCTGATCCAATCACCTCTTATAGGATCCCTCTCTCAATACTGTCACATTGGGGATTAAGTTTCAACATGAGTTTTGGAGGGGACATTTAAACCATAGAAAGACCCAAAACCAGAACTGTTGGTGGCCGAGATAGCCTCACCCTGGGTCCATAGGGATGGCTTGGTGATGGGACGTCTGCCACACATTCAAGTTGAGTTCTCAAGGATGCCCTCAGCCCTGTGGTCCTGCAGTCACATGAGTGGTGCCTGCTCCAGTGGCTTTCAAGGTAAATTACGACTTCAGAGGCAAGACACACATGATTGATGAAACTGAAAAGTGAAAGGCGAAAAGCAAATGAATGAGAAGCTGAATATGTTTGGCAGAGTGTGGGATTTTTTACCTCTGATGATTTCATGTAAATCTTTCTTGGCTATTGAGGTTTATGAATAAACTCAGGGCCAAATTCTTAGTCATTCAAAGACTCTCAGTTTTCAAACTGTATATCGCTGGCTGTTGTGGAAGGGTTCTGAGAGTCATCTCATTTGAGGATGGCTGTTTTATGGTTGCTGGACTCTTGGCAACTGGGCAGCCCTTTATTACACTTGGCAGGCAATGGTGGAGAGCAGTTTGCTGTGAGTGGTTTTGGACACAGTCTTTTGTCCCAGCAGACCAGTGGGTGGAGCAGGGGGAAGGAAGCTTAGTTGTCCAGAACACGTTGACTCTACCATTTTGGATCTTGGCAAAGGGCCTTAGATGACAAATGCATTTGTCATGGGTTGAACTCTATCTCCCACCCCGCAAAGACATGTCCACTCAGTGGATACCCCTGTGGATGTAACCTTATTTGGAAAAAACACCTCAGAAGAATTATTTAAGTTAAAGATCTTGAAATGAGCTTGACTGGATTTAGGGTAAGCCCTAAACTCATTGACAGGAGTCCTTATAAGAACGGGGAAGACAAAGGGACAGGCAGAGAGGAAGGGTTTTTGAAGATGGAGGTGGCACAGCAGCAGTGATGCATCTGAAATCAAGGTGCACTGAGGACTGTGGCAGCCCTAGCAGAGAGGAGAGAGGCAGGGAACAGATTCGCCCACAGAGTTTGCAGGAGGAATTCACCTGCTGGCACCTTGATTTTGTGCTTCTGGCCTCCAGAACAATGAGCCAATAAACGTCTATTGCTTTATGCAACCAAGTTTTGGTAATTTGTTACAACAGCCCTAGGAAACTGATCCAAAGTCTTTAATTAACACAGTATCTATAACTGGTGTTCTGGCTATCTCTACCCTTATGGATATTTTAAGTGAATGTAATATTTCCTTCCTCATATTTTGCTATTTGTTCACATATCTGAAGCATGGGTTTCTTTTCAGTGGGTAGATTTTCGTTGGCCAAAGGGTACCTCTGTGCTCTGTAGTCTGTTTGCGACACCTTAAACCACAAGGGCTCCCTCACAGCGCTTCTGCCTTAGGTCAGATTCCCGGAGGCAGAGCCTGAGGCAGGGATTTGGGCAAATGTGGCTGAGACTGAGGGAATGCACTTCGGGAGCACAGCAACAGGGCTAAGGCCAGGAAGACAGGGAAGGGGAAGCACTGGGCAAGGACGTGGCCTTGGGTGGAGCCTGGGGGCAAAGGAGACCTGTGGGGCATAAACTCTACCCCCTTGTGATGAGACAACTGGTCTTTGCACCTCCATTTCTGTCAGCCATTGGTTACAACTGAGGAGGGCATGGGGTGATGTAGCCCTCCTGGTTGCTGGACACTGGGGCCTGGGAACAGGAATGTGGGTGGGCACCAACACCTACTCCAGGGGTACCCACAGGTGAGGGGTTCCACAGCAGACACCCCACAACCTCCTTGTTACTGGCCTATTTCAGAGTGGCCACCCTATTCGTATTTTGAACCAACTAAGACCTAGCTGTCCCTTGGCCATTGGGTTTTGCAGTGTCCCAAGACATAGACCAAATTTCTCCTCCATTCTCCTAAGCACAGGTGTTTGAAGTTCCTGTGTTGGAGTGGCTACAGGCATCCTCAAGTTGGCATTCTTGTTATTTCTCAACATTTCAAAATGAAACATCCAGCAAATGGTGTCCCTTAACTTAACCGTTCACTCTGTCCTCCCATCCCCACTGAATACTGAGGGTGGCCTCAGTAGTTGAGGCTGCAACAGCAAACCACACACACTTGCTCTTTTAAAGAGCTCAGAGCCTGGGCTGGAGACAGGAAATTAGCAGATCATAAGGACCCAGGCAGATGGCTGTTGCCGCCACAGATAGATGGATCAATGGCTATGTGGGTGCTTCAGGAGCCCCTGACTCTGGCAGATCATAAGAGCAAGCCAAGAAAGATTCACAGTAAGGTACGTACTGACCAGGTAGAATGAGAACAGAATGGCAAAGCCTCAGAGATGCTAGAAAGCACTGACTTCCCCACACTCAACAAGGAGTTTGGTGGGGCTAAGGGATGGTGTGCTCGGGAGAGCAGTGCAAGACTGTGTCAGATGAGGTCAGCTCAGAGCAAGCCCTTTAATAAGGATGTTGAGGCTGACAGGTTTGACATTGCTATTGAAATTTGGGAATTATGGCAAAAAAATAAAAGAAGTGTCACATTTCTCTGAGGTTTGAGGCAGTATAGCCCAAATTTAGCATCCAGACACTGGAGGTGACAATCTATCCAACCCAGGCCCCTTCTAGTTGAGTGACCTTAGACAAGGGGCTTGAAATGGCTCTGCCTCAGTTTTGTCACTTGTCACATGGGAGGTTGAAAAAGGCCTCTAACTCCTAATCTTGTGAAGATTAAGTGAATATCACATAATGCTCAAGACAGTGGCTGGGGACACAGTGTGTGCTTGATGCATTTTAGCTACGAGGCCTAAAACAGTACCCAGCCTATTGCAAGAACTCGGTTAACATTTGCTGAATGAAAATCTTGCACTTTGTTGTGAAATATCATGCACATTTTAAGTCTGATTGACATAATATCTTCTTTTTAATACAAGATGATTTTTTCTCCGATGGTTTAGTCAACATAGCTGCTCCAGCAGGGTGCCTCTTGCCCGTGTTTGGATTCTGCAGCCTCGTTGGGGGGGGTCTAGAAAGATGTGTGAGCCCCAACTCGGGAGTGGAGGCAGGGGCTGAGGACAGCCACTAAGGGAGTATGGGCTGAACCAGTTTTGTGCCCATCACTACAAGCTGTCTACTTAATCCCAGGAACAGGTGGTCAGATGGGCGGTCACAGGTCACTGTGGGTCTGAGAAATGACATGGTCTGCATCAATGTGCCCCAGTGCATCCAGCCAAGAAGACCAATCATGGGAAGAGCCACATGCAGTTAGAGGTTGGGACTCAGCAGATGGGGACTAGGTCTGAAAGGAAGCATTTTGCACAAGTTAAATCACCTTTGTAGATAGGACCCTATTTAGGTCAGCAACTGAGGCAGGCCAGGACCTTGGATTTATAGGCTACTGCTCACAGCCTAGCCTACCAACATAGAGGAAATGTCCCTGGGTGAAGGCATGAAAAGCCCAAAGGCCCAGGTTGGAAATCTCTTTGCTCCTCCTGGCAGAACATCTGATGCTCAGCTTGTCTCGGTCGGATGAGGTGTCCATACATTTTTCTCTCTCTCTTCACGCAGTTAGCCGTTTCTCTAAAATATTAGCCAGGATGTTCTTCTTGTTATCTAGTATTATGGAATCAGGCAATAAAAGAGTTGTCATCGTGCATTTGTGTGCTGAAACAAAGAAGGTTGCTGTGGGAACTTTGACTCTTAACTTCTAGAAGTTTCTGAGCTTGATTCAGAAAATTAATGCTTCAGGGACCTAGCTGTAACCAAACACAGAAAGAATACCATTTTATTTATTTAATCACACATTTATTTACTTATTTATTTTTAGAGGGGGTCTGTGGCCAGGAAGATCATTTGAGCCCAGGAATTTGAGACCAGCCTGGGCTCAAATGATCCTCCATGGGTTATGTTGCCCAGTCTGGTCTCAAACTCCTGGGCTCAAATGGTGTTGAGCCTCCCATGTTGTTCTCTCAAACTGCTGAGATTAAAAGTGTGCCCCACCTTGCCTCGCCAAGAACACCATTTTAGATAGCACTTTCATCAAGAAAAAAACAGATCCCCCAAATACTTTTAAAAACATTCTAAGACACTCTTATGGAGTACATTATAGCATGTATTTGACGCATGAATAAGGAAAACCAGGAAATTCAACTTTCCAGTGATGATATTGCAACTTTCTACAGCACACAGGGCAAACTGTTCAGGCTTTAGCAAAGTTCAAGTTCTTTTCAAGCTTTTCTCAGAAGAGTGAGCAGCACTGTGTGCATCTCTTGCGAATCTGAAAGAATTGGCTGTTAAATGGTTTCTTATAATGCTGCTTCTAGTACCACGGCAAAAACAAGTCTGTTAATAAGACAGTCTCAGTGCAAATGCAGCAGGTTTTCATGATGTGCTTTAGGAAGAAAAGAGAGCAGATTAGAAAGAGAAGGAGCAAGCAAAGGTGGAAGGGAGTGGAGTGACCCCTTTGTGCCCAAGTCACTTCTACATGGCCTTGGAGATTGAAGAAAAACCTCAAGGTAGATGAGCTCTCATCCCTGGGAGCCGGCCATGCCTCTCCTCTCTTTCTCCTTCCTTTTGGCCTTCCAAATGTACCTTTCAGAAGCTGGTCCAAGTATTCTAAGGGTCAAGTGTGAAGGTTTCAGAGTGGCTATGGTTGTTCCAGCAACTTCCACATGGTGATTTCCTGAGCTGCTCTGGGGCCACAGTCCAGCTATCACTGAAGCTGGGCAGTGATCCAGACAATGGGTCAACTTGCAGACCCACAGTCTCATGACTCTCTTCGGTGATAATCTTGCTTCTTCTCATAAGCTAGCTGCAGCTTGGTTGGAAGCCACACACAAACTGTTCCTGGATATCAACGATATCAGTATCCTCTGCTCAGAAGTCCATAATTAATCTGCCTCAGGGATTCCTGCTCCAGAACCCATGCCAAGCCTGGCTGCTAGGTAATCCACAGCATCCAGAAAAGGATTCCAGAAGAATCAGGAGCCAGCAGCAAATATTTCACAAGATGCACAGACAGTTGACTTGCTAGGGAACCACCCTTTGGGCACATTTGCTGAGTGCATGGCCAAGCACTCTGCTGTGATGTAGTCAAGTGTGCTGAGACCTCATGCCTTGGCAGTAGCTGAGGAGTAACAGGAAAGGTGATGCATTGAAACACAATTGATGGGCACTCTGAAGCCAGGCGGGTGCAAATCAGGCAGGAGATGGGCACATATTGGACAGGCTCAGGATTGGAGAGTGAGGTTTTGGAAAAAGGCTTCCTGGATCCCAGGCAGCTAGGATTCCTGCCGGGAAGCAGTGAAGACACACCCATGCTCACATTTGACTTGTTGTATTGAATGTGGAGGAGCTGAGAGCTCTTCTGTCTTGCTTGTGCTCAGTGTTTGTTGAATGGCTGAATAAACAAATAAGAGCTACCATTAAAGTCTAAGAAATGTAAAAATTATAAAGGTAAACATAAGCATAGGGTCTCACGTTAGCAAGCTCAAAAATGCCTGATAGGCTCTGGCAATATAGCTCAGTTTTGACGCATTGATTTCCCCCTGCAGGCCAGGCTGTGAGCTGACCACTGGGGCTGCCTGCAAATCGCATCCTCTGCCTCTGGGAAACCCGTGATGGAAGGGGGTCTTGGTCAAGTGGACGTTTCACAGGCCCGTTTTCCTTCTGACTTGGTGATTAAGGATGCCCAAGTGTGAAAAGCCCCAAAGTGTGGAAAGACAGACTGTGACCTAGCACAGCTCCCCAAACGCCCAGCGTAGGGCAGAAGTTCTCACTCTTCACTACCACCAGAATGGCAGAATGGGGGCAGGGGTGGGGGCTTCCAAACATAGAGGTATCCTGAGGCAGAGCCCAGGTTTCCTGAATCTGCATGACAAAGAACAGTGGGGAGCAAAAGGAAAAAAATAACTAAGTGACTGCATCCTAAAACCTTAAGGGATTGCTTTTCTTAAAATCTAAATTAAGCATCTAACAGGACATCCTTGCTGGCACAAAGAGCCATTGGCACTAAGTGGCTTGAAAACCACTTACACAGTCAACGCTAAGCCCAGGCCTGGAGCCTTTCTCCCCAGCCAGACTCCTGATTCACAGTTGCTGATTCTCCTTATTGCTCCTGAATGTGGCAAAAAAAATAGGAAATATAACTTGAAGTAGGTCCATATTCTTATTCAGGTGGTTTGTATTGCTTAGAAAAAGCAAAATTGTCTGGTCTGGGTCATGCTCTCTGGGTCTTCCTCTCCAGAGATAAAGGGAGGATGCATGCTAGGATCATCACAGCAGTGTCCAGGTGTGAGTGGATCCAGTCATGGACATCTCACCAGGGCAAAAAGAAACACAAGATGTGTCCCTTGGTTCTAGTTCAGGCGAGGACCAGAGAGTTCCTCCATCTTCTTGGAAGGCTGATGCGAGCAGAGGAGTCCCTCGGCATATTTTCATACATTCCATTTGATACATTCCTTTTTTTCTATAAAGTTGCCTTGGAGATGACTTCTCCACTACTGGACCAGGGTATCGTCTGGTCCCGTGGCTATTCCAATTGTTAACCCAACCCTCCTGCCTTCTACATCTGCTCTACCAAGGAATCCCAATCTTGCAATGATGCATAGCTCCTGGTTTCCTGAGAAGGCTGTTAGAACTTTCTTTCTGATGACCCCAAAAGCCAACTCTGAAATCCTCACCCACCATCCAAACTCAGGCTTTCTTCCATGAGAAGATAGACTTTCACATTCTTCAGGGTGTCAACAGGATTTAGCCCAACTCTTTCCTTCTCCAGGATGAATGTCCTGGGTTCTTTCCGCTTTGCCTCAGGGGACTGGTCACCTACCCTCTCTCATCAGGGACACCCTCCCTCAGACACATTCCTTTTTGTCAAAGTCTTTTTAGGCGTGGAACTCAGGCGTGATTGGACCCTAGATGCATGCCAAGGGTGGCATCCTCTTCATTTTGGCCCCCTTCTCTGTAGGTGCAAAAGCCTACAGAGTGGGTGCAGGCTCCTGCACGCATGCCAGAGTGAGAAGCTAGCCCAGAGAGCGTGGAAGCATGAAGCCAGGAGCCCCTGATGATTTAGAATACTTTCAGATTCCCTGTGATAAGTTAGAGAGACGGAGAAGGCTTAGCGGACTGATACAGTGGTTATTTTCTCAGGATTCCAAGACTGAATTAATTGTGTACACCTTGAGGAAAGTGTGGAGGAAACAATAGGAAAGCTTCCTTTAAAGTCGTCTTATTAAGGGAAAAGCGTCCTGGCCTCTCTCTCTCCCAGGGAACCTCCATTCTGCCTTATCAAACACAAGGTGCTTGCTCGATGCAACAGGTTCCTTCCTCCAAAGCTGTGTTCTCACATTCCTCACACCCCCTGTAGGCTTTGAAATCAGTGTTCAAAGTGGACTTTCTGAATTCATGAAAACCCACAGGTCTATAATCCATCCCTAATGGAAGTCAAACATGACACCGGCAAGATAAAACACAGTGGCCTCCCCCTCTGTTCACAGTAGGTGTCTGCGTATAATAAATATTTTATTTTACTACAAAAACAAATAACTAAACATACCCCCTGTGTTTGTTCTGAACTCGACAGTAGCTTTTGTGAGTTTACTATATTTCAAAGCCGAGCGAGGAAACCATAGTGTCACGCCGGTAACTGGGTGCACTCGTACAAAAGAAAACCAAAGCTGCTTTCATTCTCTACAAACCGCGTATTACAGGGATGCCAGCCAGTGCCCCTCTGTGGAGAAACTTGTTGGCACTCTTCTTCTGAGCCCTGTTTGAGAGCAAAGAGTGGCCATCATAAAAACAGGCATAGAGCAAAAGTGTTTGGAATTAGTCATCTTTTGACCTAAGTGATTCGGATTCATTCTCCACAGCCAACATTCACCAATAAACCATCAACACACTTATTGACTTGGTGCTGTGCAGACATCACCTTCCTGTTCTCAGAAGGCCCAGGCCTGGGGTCTTTGGGGTCCCCCGAGAGCAGAGAAGAAGCAGCAAAATTCTAAGGCTACTGGTCTCCAGGGGGATTCAAAGTCAGCCTTGATGATTTTCAGCCATTTCATGGACTCCATCAGTCTGTAGAACCCTTAAAACCACAGTATTTAAAGGTTTCAGGGAAGTCCTTTTGGTATGTTACAATCTTTTACTGAAGTTGACGCTTGAATAAATTGAGAAATACGAGAAATTCATCTCCTTATGTTGCTCACCTTAAAGGCTGTGGGTTAGGGTGCGAGTTGTCTGGGTTGGTGATAACACTGACAACTCTTCTGGAATATTATCTTACCTGTTTGTTTTTGGTCATGTTGCTATGACTTAAAGATCCAGGGAAGATTTTAATGGGACCAGGTCTCCAGAGCATCTGTGCAAACTAGTGGCTAGAGAGAGTACTGTCCCAGTGCTGCTGAGCCAAGTGGGGCAAACTGGTGGCCAGGAGAGTGTTGCCTCAGTGTGGCAGTGACCAAAGTTAGAGATGGCTGTAAGCCATCTCCGGGAGAAAAGGGCCAGTGATAGCATCATGCTACTTAGATTTCATGTTAGATTGCCAACTACACCGTTTCTTCTTCTGACTTCCAAAGGATGTGGATCTGTCTGAATTCTCACAGTTGTCCATAAGAGTATCACAACAGACTGTCATCTTGGTATACATCTGAAATGTCAGCTCTACTTCTCTGATGACTAATTGTATGCATCAACGTTGACAGTGTTTTTGGATGAGATTAACATGTAATTTAGTGACCACTGAGTAAAGCAGATTTCCTTCTCCAATGTGGGTGGGCTTCATCCAATCACTCAAAGGCCTGGATGGAACACAAAGACTGGCCTCCCTAAGCAAAAGGGAATTCTCTAGCAGATTGTCCTCACACTGGAACTGCATCCCCACTGTTTGCCCTACTGAGTCTCCGGTCTGCTGGCCAACACTGCACATTTGAACTTAGCAGCACCCATAATTGTGTGAGCCAATTTCTTAAAATAAACATCTTTCTTTTTCTCTGTTTGTACATATGTACATACCCTATTGATTCTGTTTCTCTGGAGAACACTGACTAATACAACCTCCTAGCCAAAGCCAATAAGAGCAAGATGATATCTAATAAGCAAAACAGCAGGGACATGGTTAGATAGCTCATCCTTAGAGTGAATTCTACCCAACAATCTGGGAGCCAAAGAAAAATTTGTATATTTCACCTTTACTGAGCTGTGTTTCAGGGCCAACCCTCCAGCCAGTATGAAAGGTAAAACACAGGCATGAGACAGCACTGTGGATTCATTGCAACTAGTTGCTCCTGACAGCAACAACTTTTTTGCTCAGTGTCTTGTTTTGAAGGCTCCTCATGAGAAATAAGAAGGTGTCCTGACTCTTTCAAGGGGAAGGATGTATAAACCATTGTGTTGTCCTTTTTGTTTTTGTTGAACTTCCTCCAAAGCTCAGTTTCCAATCTGATGGCGGATGCCAGAATCTACATTATCTTCCTTACCAACACACGTCCTTCCTCCTGCTGCCTTTGTCATCATTATCTTTTTCTATGTTGTTTTCTGTCTTTAAGTAGCTAGACATTATTTTGGGGAGATGGGGCAGAAATAGCACTGGTTACCGTTCACGCTGAAGGTCCTCCGTTGGCCACGGTGGGTCCTCCCTTTATCCTTCTCAACCTTGTTCTCAGCTTGGAATTTTTATCCACTGGTTCAAACCACAAGGATCCCCATGGAAGAAACAGAAAGAGGGCTACTGGAAAGTAGAATCAAATTACTCTCCCTCTGAGGCCCCTAGGGCTGGCTATGTCCCCCAACAGGTGATCCGTGCTCCCCTCAAGGTAAGTCTGTCCTGCCCTGCTCTACGCCTCCCCAGTTCTGACCACCACTCCCTCTCCATGTCCCTTTGGGCCCAGAGCAGATATAACTCCATTGTAGGAAGCCCTGGCGATATCCCTACTGCCTTTACACGCCTGTAGTTAGGTCATTGGTAAACAAGCTGTCCTTGGATTATTCTGTCAGAGAGTGTCATCTGTTTCCTGCCAGGACCCTGATTCTCAGCTGGGATTTTTTTTTTTTTTTTAAGACCAGAAAATAACCCGGAGTGGGGACATTTGTAATTGAAAGTCTAAGTCCAATTCTGGGGAAGTTGACCATGGTCTACAGTGAGCTCAACTGGCGGCAGGAGAAACATGGAACAAATCCATCCACGGATTTAAATAGACCAGTTTGAGGTGGGACCCTCCATGTGCAAAGAGCTTTAAGAGATCTAGAGGGGCAATGGCTTTGACCTTGACCTCCTGCTTGCAGGGACAAGCCACTGCCCTTTGTCACCAGTTTCACCCTAAACTTGCTGAGTCCCGGTACCAAAACAATTCAGTAGATTCCATTTCCCAAAGTGTGAAAGTGCAAATAGCAGAAGAGCGTTTGCTTTGGCAACTTTTGGTAGCCAAAGGAAGAAAAAGGTAGGGATATTTGAGGCAAAACCAAAGATACTCATGACCTAATCAAAGCAGCTTTTACATTTTGGCAATAAACATCTCAGAGTCCTATGCCAAGATCATTGTCAAGGGAAGGGCAAAGACCAGGAGAGTGAAGGCCATAGAGTCGATAGCTAAGGCCAAATGTCACCACCCTCAGGAAGTCTGCCCGGGGTGAAAGGCGCTCAGATCTCCGAAGACAGAGGCTGGGGTGACCTCGTGGGGCCTGTGACTGGGGGACTGGTGAGGTTCCTGGCCACATCACCCCTTACCTCAGGCTGGACAGTGGCTATGGGCATCCTATTGGAGAAAGACTCCTGTCACATGGCCCCAGTTCCTGCAGAGCCAAGCTTGCACCCTCCTTGGCACTTTTGCTCCAGAATTCCCTCTGCTGAGTCTGGGGCCCAGCTTAAATGCCCCCTTCTCCACAGAGGCTCACTGCTGAGTTCTCTTCACTGTTGGGAGGAAACTCTGAAAAAAAGTAACATAAAGAAATACTCAGATACACATAGATATACATGAGTATGTGCATATGTGTGTATGTGCATATGTGCATATGTGCATGTGTGTATATGTATGTCTGTGTGCATGTGTGTGCATATGTGTGTATATGTATGTCCATATATGTGTACGTGCATGTGTGTGCACCACGTCCCGCCTAAATTGGTGTATAAAATTAACCATCCTGGATTATTTAGATGGACCCTAATTCCAAGGTGTGTATACGTACGTTCATATGTGTGGATGTGCATGTGTGCATATGTGTGAATATGTATGTCCATGTGTGTGCATGTTTGTGTGCATGGGTGTGTATGTGTGCCTGTATGTGCACATGTGCATGTGTTTATGTGTATATGTATGTGTATGCATGTATGTATATGTGTGTGCATATGTGTATTCGTGTATGTGCATGTGTGTATGTGTGCATTTGTGTGGGTATATGTATCTATGTGCATGTCTATGTGTACATGCACATATGTGTGTGTGTGTTTAAGTGTGTATGTTTATATATGTGTGGGGGCGTGTGTTTGTGTGTACGTGTGTGTGTATTCATTTCCTGCAGTTGCTGTAACAAATTACAACAAACTGGGTAATTTTAAAACACAGAAAAGTATTCTATCAAGTTCTGGAGACTAGCATTGTGACAATAGTGTCACTGGGCTGAAATCCAGATGCCAGCAGGGCCATGCTCCCTCTGAAGGCTCTAGAGGAGGATCCTTGCTTACCTCTCCCAGGTCCTGGTGGCTCTGGTGTTCCTCAGGTTATGGCCACATCACTCCTGTCTCTGCCTCTGTCCTCACGGGGACTTTTCCTCTCCCGTCCATGTCAAAGCTCCTGCTGCCCCCTCTTCTCCAGACCTTTGTGGTTGTATTTATGGCCCATCCAGATGATCCAGGGTAATTCCCCCATCTCAAGATCCTTAACTTAATCACAGCTGCTAAATCATTGCCACGTAAAGTAACATTCCTAGGACCCAAAGATTAGGATCTCATAGCTTTGGGAGAGCCGGTATTCTGCCGGCCACAATGCCCATGCACACTAAAATGCCATCTATAAAAATAGCATATATATGTGTGTGTGTGTGTGTGTGTGTGTGTATGTGTGTGTGTATTTAATTTTACAAACATATTTTTTTTTTGAGACGGAGTCTCCCTCTGTCGCCAGGCTGGAGTGCAGTGGCGTGATCTCAGCTCACTGCGACCTCCGCCTCCGGGGTTCAAGTGATTCTCCTGCCTCAGCCTCTCGAGTAGCTGGGACTACAGGCATGCACCACCACACCCAGCTAATTTTTGTATTTTTAGTAGAGACAGGGTTTCACCATGTTGGTCAGGATGGTCTCGATCTCTTGACCTCGTGATCCGCCTGCCTCAGGCTGCCAAAGTGCTGCAATTACAGGCATGAGCCACAGCACCCAGCCTTTCAAATGTGTTTTACACACCCATGTATACTACTAAGTACTGTATGTTTTAACTATGCTTCTCCACTTACAGTCTAGGCTCCTTTAGCACAATGACCCAGTCTCACTCACCTCTGTGCTTTTGACATCTTGTGCATGCTGGGAAACATTGCAAGGTTTTGTATGGACTTGGCGATGCTCCCCACTGCTCTTTGTCTTTCTGTACTTTAGAGAGTTTGCTCACTTATTCAGCAAACACTTGACTCTGTACTAGAGCCTGCAGCAATGCCCAGGTACTGTTTCCCCCATCCTGCTAGAAGCTCATGATCTAGGCACCATCTACTTAGGCTCCATGTGGCTGTGTCCTAGAACTGGCCTGAGGCTTAGATCCAGTCCCTGCAGGCCAGACCACACTGCTTCCCAAAGAGGATGTGATCCCTTGGAGATCACAGGTAGCTGGATCTAAGGACTGCATCTAAGGTAGCTGTTACCACCTTACACTGCATGAAGCAAAGACCTCTGCCTTCCAGAAGGGATGCTTGGTCGCTTGCCCAGGTGGTGACTGGCTCACTGTGCCACTGGCTCCCTTTCAGCCTGATTCCCACAGTTTTGTTAACGATCATTGCTACACACCAGTGGTATTGAACTTCTATTCAGCTGTGACATCTTCACGTGTCCCAAAGTCACTGGTGACATGGGTATACAGTAAGATACATAGAAACAGATCTTTCCAGGATGACTTGAGGCTTCCACAACTTGCCACAGCTTCACCCTGGCCACACATGTGCATTGCACTTTTGGTGGGATGAATGGTAGCCTCCAGAAAAATACCGCCTTATTCAAATTCCTGGAACTGTGAATGCCACCCTCTTTGGGAAAGGGGTCTTTGCAGATGTGATTACGATAGTTAACTTGAGGCAGATTATTGTAGGCATTAAGGTTCTCCAGAGAAACAGAACCAGTAGGATATAGATAGATAGAGAGATAAGAGGAGATTTATTATAGGAGTTGGCTTAAGTGGTTATGGAGACCAAGCCTCACAATCTGCTGTCTGCAAGCTGGAAAAATCAAGAAAGCTGATGTAATTTAGTCAAAGGCTTGAGAATTCAGGGGTGGGATGATGGTGTAACTCCAAGCCTGGGTCCAAAAGCCTAGGAACCAGGAGTGCTGATATCCAAGAGCAAGAGGACATGTATGCTCAGGTCAAGCAAAGAAAGAATCCGCCCTTCTGCCACCATTTTGTTTTATTTGTGCCTCAGTGGATTGGATGATTCCCTCCCCATAACATTGGGGAGGACCATCTGCTTCACTCAATTCACCAATTTTTCTTTTTCTTTTTCTTTTTTTTTTTTGAGACGGAGTTTCATTCTTGTTGCCCGGGCTGGAGTGTAGTGGCACTCTTGGCTCACCACAACCTCCACCTCCCAGGTTCAAGTGATTCTCCTGCCTCAGCCTCCTGAGTAGCTGGGATTACAGACATGCGCCACCACACCCAGCTAATTTTTTTTATTTTTAGTAGAGACGGGGTTCCTCCATGTTGGTCAGGCTGGTCTTGAACTCCTGATATCAGGTGATCCACCCACTTTGGCCTCCCAAAGTGCTGGGATTACAGGCATGAGCCACCATGCCCAGCCAAGAAATAACCTTTTAGCCACTATCTGGGCATCCATTAGCCCAGTTCAGTTGACACATGAAATTACCATCACAAATACCTGCACAGTGACATCTAGACTAATGTTTGACCAGAGATCTCGGTACTGTGTCCCAGCTAAATGAGCACATAAAATTAACCACACTGGATTATCTAGATGGACCCTAATTCCAATAACAAGTATTGTTATAGGAGAAAGACAAAAAGAGATCTGACACAGATAGAAGAGGACATGGCACTATGAAGGTGGAGGCAGAGATGGGAATGGCACAGCCACAGACAAGAAAGCCAAGCTGGAAGATGCAGAGCAACAACTCTTACCCTGGAGTCTTCAGAGAGAGCACGAACCTGCCAACACTTTGATTTTGAACTTCTGACCTCCAGAACTGTTGGGGAATAAATTTCTGCTGTTTTAAGCCACTTATCTTGTGCACTTCGCTATGGCAGACCCAAGACGTTGATATCCAGCCTAAGGTAGTGCAGGTGATGCAGGACCAGAGGGGACCTTGGCTTTGACTTTGCAGGGGCAACAGCAATAATGGACTTTGTGGAGCTTCTCAGGCTGGAGGCCTGGGGAAATGCCTCTGTCTGTGGCTGCCCAGAGGCACGACGGCTGAGGCATCAACATAGGCATCCACTGGTCTGTTGCTCGGCAGCTGAGGACAGGCAGATGGCATCTGGACGAGATGCTTTGCTGAGCTCCATGGAGCTTACCAAGGGCCATTCTTCACATGGTTCAAGCAAAAAGCCCAGGCCTCAGACACGGCTCTGATGCTGATGCTCTGATACTGATCTCTGGAAAGTTTGCATCTGGACAGTTACAAACTTTGGGTCTTGCCCTCCCAAAAAACATCTGATGACACTTACTGGACCCGGTGTGTATCTGGTCACCCAGTCTGGATGCCGACTGTGTTTCTTCTGTGGATTTGCTTGGTTGGAAATATGCCACAGTAATTACCGGAAGTCCTCTATGCCTGCTGGCCTACCCGGCCAGTCTGTGGGCTTTGTGTGCTGAAATTAGACCCTAAATACTGCTATAATGCAGTTTGGGGAACTTTTTTTATGTGTTCTAGTGGTTTATGTCATCATTTGTACTGTACTAAAATTTACATGCCCTTTTTTAAAAAATAATATTGTCATGTAAATTTTTGTAAGCTCTAGGTTTATTTTATGACTCATAAACTTAGACAATATATTAAAATCTTGGAAGAATTTAATATCAGCAGCAGATTATCCTAAAAAATACCCACCCCTAATCCTGGTATTCCAGGGACAGAGTCCTATCAAGTATGTTTCAAGGTTTAATGGCTGTTAGTAAATTTTACTGCTGCCGTCAATAACTCCATAATATATTGAGCCAGTTAATAGGTCAATGGAACATATTTATATCTTGCTATAAACTGTTTACCCAAGAACAAACTAATTTCTAATGATAATGAAACACCAAGTCAATAAATATTAATTTTAGCATTTCTAATTTAAATACAATTTTTCACATCTGCCATAAAATGTTGGACTGGCAGCATTAAAACATACATGATTGGTTTTGTGTACCAAGGGCAAATGTGTTAAAAACTAACTGTGATATTTAGCCTATGGAGCAATGTTTGTGGATGACATAACCTTCAAGGTATGTGATTCTTTATCTTGTTATTAAAGCCACAAAAATACTTAGGATGTCATCTGAAATATTTGTTCAATCACTTTGCAACATTTTAATATATCTCCTACAGATAAACATATTTTAAGTGCATTTTTAAAAAATATACTGTTTAAAAATCATGGCAAGCTTTTGTATTTAATACATTTCGAATTCAAATCCAACTTAAAAAATCATTTTACTCTCTTTCATTTGGTTATCCAAGAGTTCAATTAAGTTTTATAGTTCAACTGCATAAACTGAATACATGTGTATCTCACTTTAGGCTATGGACATGTTTCTAGTGAAAAGAACAATGTCGTAAATTGACTACACTACCAACAGATTTGAGAGTTAGAGAATGAATTGCCAATGGTGAGTCCTTTCGTAAAACAATAACACTTGGAAAGTACACATTTGTAAGATTTTTCATCCTATGGGATCTCCTGAAGAAGGATGCACTCACAGATGAAAAAATATATAGAGGCAATCTTAGCCATATCACTTTTTTAACAACAGATAAAATGTTATGGCACATTATTCACCAGTGGACAAATATTTAAAGATCTCCCTCTGCCCGGCACTTTTCTGGGCCCAGCAGCTAGCCAGCCATCCTTTCATCCATCCACCCATCCATCCATCCATCCATTCTTTCATTCTTTCATCTATCCTTTGATTGTTTGTTTATGTCACTGACGTTGTCTGAGTTGCAGCTACTGTTAAGTCCCCTGACCTGAGTTTCAATTCATCTTATTTATTCTTCCAATGTCACTTGTTGTTACGGGCATTGTAAGATATTTAGTAGCAACCCTGGCCTACCCAGTTAGAACAATTAAATGTGTTTCCAAACATTGCCTAATGACCCCCAGGATGGAGACATGGAGCAAAAATGTCCCTTGTTGAGAATTACCTACATTGAAGACATGCACGCTGCATGTGTCCATGAAGCTACAACATTGCCTGTGTACATCATGTAACGAAGCACAAAGAGTACAAGGGGCCTTAGAAGCCACCCACCTATACCTGTATTTCTCAGATGAGGTCACAGACCTAGCAGGAATGGTTTTCCCAAAGGCCACCAGGCATTAGGCCATCACCAGAACATGGCTTCGACCTTCTCCCCGTGCACAGCACTGAGGGCCCTTCCTCTGCTTTCCATGGGAGGACAGGGTAGGCAGAGATTGGCGGATGGTGCAGTGGCTAAAGCAAATTTGCAACTGACCCGCACTGCACTGACCTGCACTTGAGGTTCGTCCTGTTCCAGCACTGGTGTCTCTTTCTAGAGGTTTCTCAGTGCATTGCACTTCTTCCAGCTGCCTCTCACTCTGATGTAGGTAATCTGCATGAAGCGCTGGCAAATGCAAATATGATCTATTTGTCATCAATGAGAAAGTGAAACCCCACCCCAGCTGGTGCCTTCCACACATCTGTCCACCATGCTTTGTGCTCTGTGGGGCTGGCATCCTGGCCTCTCTTGCCCTCTGGCTTCCAGAGGGTGTGGGCCATGGGAGGAGCTGGCAGGAGCTCTAAAGAAAGAGGAGAGAGAGATCAAGATGTGGACTCTCCTGGTGGCTTTCTCGAGAGGCTGTGGACTGGGCAGGGAATCTTACCATGCATTCCCTAAAGCCCTTCTCAGTGGCCAAAGCCCTCACTGGGCTGGCACCACTGTCTGTGCCTTTTCCAGGCCCAGGTTGGCAACAGCTTCCTGCTGCTACTAGTTCCCAGGGCTTCACCATTCCTTGCTCACTTCCTCACTCTGCCGCTGGCTTGTTAAACAGTCCTTCAAGGAGACCTTCTGCCTGCGTCTGCCGGAACCTGACTGCTGGAGATCCTTCTCTGCTTTCCGATGAGCCCAGCCTCCAGCTGGTGGCCGTGGCCATTGTGCTTTCTAAAGGTCACTAGAATCTTCTCTTTTCTCTTTTGCGCTTAAACTGGTGCAATTCCCCCAATGAATGTGTTGTATTAAGTATTAGGCTTCTTAATCTAGTATTTTATTAATGTATCTTAATATTTAATGCTAACATTTTATGTGGAGTTCTCAGTCGTATTAATCTAGTAAATTTTGCTAATAAAATTAATTATTTTTCTATTTTACCTTTTGAATAGTAAAGATTATGGGGGAGTAAAAATAATTAGATTTCACTGGGTTGAGTGATGGGGGAGAACACTTTATTTTCCTGAAAATGGTTCCTGTTCACCTTCCTCTTATTATTACCTAAGTGTCCTGTAGTTATCTCATGTGACCAAAAATGGACTGTGAAATGAAAATGGATGGGTACCTGTGAAGGGCTTCTTGGACAACTTTTAGGATTTTTAGGGTTGGAAAAGCCTTATAGAAAATGGATGATCTTTTGGTTTATAAATAAGAAAAGGAGGGCCTCCATGCTTTCTCAAGCAAGAGCCACCTTTGCTAAGAGGCCTTCCTTCCTCTCCACCCCATCCCTCCATGCCCAAGTTGGCTGGCTCAGATCTTCCCGTGATCTCATCTCCAGATGACAGATTCAATCCTGCAGCCAGCTGGGATATGTGTGCTGCTTCCAGTGGATGGCTTCACCTTCTCTGCTCACTGAGTGTTTGATGAGCCTTCCTTTCTTCCTCTTCCACCTTCAAGAGCGACTCTATCAGGCGAGTTGTGTCCAGCAGCACTTGGGCAGGAGGGGAAGATCCCCTGCTCCAGCCGGTGGTCCCTGGCCATGGTGGGAGGTCTGCGTGTTGTCATGAGGATCTCCCTTCCCCGAACCCGGACCCTCCTGCTCTCCTCGTACGTGGCTTAGAGCCCCTTCCCCATCCTGAATCCCACCCAGGTCAGCTTGGACAATCCTACATGAACTGGACTTTTTCCTCTCTTGCTGGCTTCAAGAGGAACACCTTAAATCTCTAGTGATGGAAAGAACACACATGGGCTGGGGGAGCAGAGTGTTTCCCTGTTTCAGCCTTTCCATGGGGGAACGTGGTGCTCCATGGACCTGGCCTGCCTCTCCCCAACAGCCCTTGACTCTGCCTCTCGCTTTACCTATGTGTTACATTCCTGCCACTGGAACCAACCCAAGTCTCCCTGCCTTTACTCAGTCTCTCTTTGCTGCCTAGAATTTTCTATTTCCCTCTCCCTCTCCACTTTGTTTCCTTACTTAAAATGTGTTTTTCTTTAAATTAATGAATCATACAAAGAAGAAAAGTACTGACCATTATTTCAATCAACAAGTTTATATGTTGTCCCTTTAGTTCAGTCCCTTTTCTATTACAAATATTTTTTGTATAATTTTAAAGCATGCTTCATAATTTAATAATTTTCAGAGATAGATTTCTAAGAAGCACATGAAGCTTAAACTTCAGGGCCCCTAGCTATGGCTCCATCCTGTACTGGGGAATTTTATTCTCTCTCTTAAAGGCCACACAAGTTATATAGTCCTCAGGCCCCCAAAACCTGGATCTGCCCCCCGCCCCATCTTCATTCTATGCATGAGTTTCCCCACGGTGTCACAAGCTGTTTAGGAACAGGATTCCGGTGGTGCAGCGGGGAGCACCTGGTGATGGGTCGGAACTTGCTCCGTAGTGCTGGACCTTAGGCTATAGCCAATATATTGCTATTACAAATAACACAGCAAGCCATGAGTTTATGCATTAATCTTTGTCCATATTTCTTATTATTTCCCTGGAATAGGCTTCCAGGAGGAGAAGTACTGGGTAAAAAGGAAAAAATGGATTGATGGTTCTTGATACCCATTGGCCAGTCGCTTTTCCCTGATGGACAGGCCGTCAGCAGGATGAGAATTCTACCCAACTGTGTCCTTGCCAGTACTTAAAAATCCCTGACAATTTGATAGGTGACAAATGGGATCATCTTGTTCTAACCTTTAACTATTTCAGTACTTGTAAGATGGAATTTTTCATCACCAATATCCATTTGTATAATATTTACTTTTTTGTGAAATACTCTGGCTCTCTCCTTGAGTCTTGGCATCTTCTAAAAAATCAACATATATACATGCTTGTGCATTAAGGGTATTAATCCCTGTGTGTCATAAAGGTTTAAAATATAATTTCCTGGTTTGATACATGCCTTTTAATTTTTAAATTGGAAGTTTTAGACATCAGAAGTTTTAAAATCATAAATGGTAATTTTGATTTATTGACGCTCTCACTAAGGTTTTGTTTTGTTTTTACTTGGAATTCCCTCCTTTACCCATACACCCAAAGGTAAAATAATTTTGCTGATTACTTGATTTTTATAATGAACTTATTATTTCATCTAGTGTTTGTTGTTGTCCTACATGATATGAGAGAAGTATTTAGGTTCAATTGTTTTTTCTATTTAGCTAGCACTATTTATCCTGACACAATTTATTAAATAATCAACCTATCTATTGTTCATGGATTTAAAAAGATGCCTCTATCACACGTTAAGTGCTTTGCATGTCTCAGGCACAGCTGTAGAGTGACTCGCTCTGTGCACTGGCACCTGGACACTGTTTCCACGATTACAGTTTGGTTATGTGTGTTCACATATAGAACTTGCTTATTATGCTCATTTTGACAAATATATTCTTCTCTAAAAATTCTCATTTTCTTAGAACATTTTATTATGAAATATAATGTGTGTATTAAAATGCATAAAATATAAATTTAGAACTTAACAAATTATTTAAGAGTGAACACCCTTGTAATTACCACCCCGGTCAAGAAACGGAACACTGAAGGCCCCAAGTTGCCTAGCCTGACCCCAGCCTCAACTCACTGCTTCCAGACAGGAGCTGCCACACCGACTCTCAGCATAATTACAGCCAAGTGCAAATGCTGAAACACTGTCATGGAATTTTGTACACTTTTGAATTTCATATAAATGGACTTCATATGAAAGAACTTAACATTCTTGGTCAGGTGCAGTGGCTCACGCCTCTAATCCCAGCACTTTGGGAGGCTGAGGAGGGCTGATCACGAGGTCAGCAGTTCGAGACCAGCCTGGCCAACGTGATGAAACTCTATCTCTACTAAAAATAAAAAATTAGCCAGGCATGGTGGCGGGTGCCTGTAATCCCAGCTACTCAGGAAGCTGAGGCAGGAGAATCGCTTGAACCCAGGAGGCGGAGGTTGCAGTGAGCCGAGACTGTGCCATTGCTCTCCAGCCTGGGCAACAGAGCGAGACTCTGTCTCAAAAAAAAAAAAAAAAAAAAAAGAGAAAGAAAACAACATTCTTTTGTATCTGGCTTCTTTCATTCAATGTTTTGTTTTGAAAACTCATCTACATTGTTATGTATAACTTAATTTCAATCATTTTCATTGCTATATTCTCTAACATTAATATCCTACAATATATGTATCTGTTACGCTGTTGCTGCAAACTTGGATTGCTTCCTGTTTAGGACGCTTCTGAATAATGCTGCTGTGGATTCCTGTATATGTCTTCCAGGGCACGTGAATCTCTATTCACCATGCTTCAGAGTGTATGGTGCCAGCTTCAACTGTATGCGCATGTTTAGTACTGACGGTAATGCCACACGTTTGCAGTATATCAGGCACATGTATGCTCCCACAAGCAGGGTATAAATATTTCCATTGAACTCCATTTTCACCACTGCTTGATATTGATTATCTTTTTTATTTTAGCCTTTCAACTGAGTATGATAGCATTTCTTGAGGCTTGAATTTACATTTCTCTGATGACTTGAGCACTTTTTATACACCTATTGGTCATTTGGATTCACATTTGTGAAGTGTTTGTTCATGTCTTTTGCTCATTTTAAACTGAGTTGTCAACCCTTTTCATGTTGTTTTCTAGAGATTCTTTACATACTTCGGGTTTGTGCTTTTTGTTGGTATGTGAATTGAAAACGTCTTCCTTCTTCTGTTTTGTGCCTTGTTCGTTCATATACTTGATGGTGTCTATGGATAAAAAGATGCTCTCATTTTTAAGGTATTCAAATGTGTCAGCCAATTCCTTTATGGCTACTTTGTGTGTCCTTTTTAAGAAATATTTTTCTACCTTTAAGTCATGAGGATGTTTGTCTACAATGTCTTCTAAACAAGGTATTCTTTTGCCTTTTACACTTAAGTCTATAATCTCTTGGACTAGAGTTTTGCATATAAGATAACCCAATATCTTTTTCCTTATAGGTATCCAATTTTCCCAGCATTGTTTTTGAAAGTCTATCCTTTTCCCCATTGTTTTACAATTCCACCTTTGTCCTAAATCAATTGCCATATATGTATATGTTGGTTTCACACCATTAAATTCAGTACTGTTGGTCTCTTTGAACATCCCTTTGGTAATACACATTGTCTTAATTAATATAACCTTATAATAAGCTTTAATTTCTTATAAAGCAATTCTTCCTACTTGTTCTTTTGTTTTAAGGTGACCAGAGCTGTTCTTGGCACTTTGGATTTTTATTTGAATGTTTAAATCAGCTTTATAATTAGATCCTCTTTAGATCTGCTGTATTCCCACTCAAAAGGCACTGATCAGCTTAGGGGAGTTAACATTTTTATGCTATTGTATCATCCAATTCACATGCATGGTTTATGTCTTCATTACTTACATCATCTTTAACTTAACTGGTTTTACAGTTTCCTATGTAGATGTCTTGCCCATAGTATGTGCAATATTTATTTCTATGTATCTGATATTTTTAATAATATTGAAAATGATACCTTTACATATTCATTTTTTGTTGTATATGACTATATAAAGGAGGATTTATGTTTATTAACTTCTGTCCCTATAGAAGTTTTAAAGTTACTTCTTAATTCATTAATTAATCTGAAAATCCATTTGGGCTATTGATGTACACAATTGTTTATTTGTGATTTTGTTTATTTTATCTTTTTAAAAAATGACAGTGTTCTTTCTTCCTTTCTAATTAATCTTTCAGCTTTTCTTTGGCTGTTCCTCCAACTGCAGGGGCAAGAACCTCCAAGACAATCTTGAAATGAAATTGAAAGAGTGAATATCCTGGCATTGTTCTGTATAATTTTGTCTTCCAGATAATTTTTAGAATGATTGTTTTCAAGTTTAATGAAGTTCTATTGGGATTTTCATTGGGATTGAAATTTGACACCTGTATCATATTAGATCTTCACATCCAGAAGTAAAGGATTTGCATTTATTTTAGTGGATATTTGATTAAAGGTAAAATCTTTATTTGCTGTCTACAAATGTGTGTGTCATGTACAAGCACAAACATGCTTATATGTGCTCACACACGTACACACACATACTAGTTATAACGCACTAACTCTAGTTCTATATGTGCCCATGTATAGGTGTTTGTATGTGATTGAACTTATTAATTTTGTTAATTATATCCTCTACAGGCTCACATTTTTTGTCTATTTGATTTTCCAATGCTGGAGAAAGTAAATTAAATCTTCCCTCTATGACCATGGTTTCATTAATTCATATTTTACTCATAATTATTTTCCTTGATACAATTTGATTTACATTGCTCACTGTATATGGGACAATGACTGCTATTCCTTCTCAGGCTATTTTAATTATCATCAATATAAAATATATGCTTCTTTGTCCTGTTTAAATATTCCTGCCTTAAATCCTACTTTCTCAACTTTTGATAGTGCCACATTAGCTTTTCTTTTGGTTAGCATTTGACTGTCTGACTCTTTAAAAATGTTTCTATGATTTGGTTTAATGTATGTGTATAAAATAAGCAAGGCCCAACTGTGTATAAGTTATGTGTACTGATATGCAAATCTTTTAATAGAAAAGTTGGAGTCAGTCACAGTTGTTATCATCACTGATATGCTTTGGCTTTATTTCTGTCCTCCTTCCTCTGTTTCGTTTTCTATTTGGTAATAAAACTGAATTTTAATTCTTCTAGTTAAATGCTTTGATAAAGCGTCTTCCAAGGGACCTGGGCTGGCCCCACCAAATTGCAGCCCTCTGGCCATGCTGGAGAGTGATGTCAATGCCAACAGCCTCCTGCTGTGCTGGGGACCCTGGAGTGTGAGTCTGGTGCACCCTCTTTCCAACAGTTCGATTACGGTGCCAGCACAAGGCGAGATCTCTACAGAGCTTGCAACAAACACCTGCACCTGCGAAACGGGCTCTTTTCCTCTCCCAGGTTTGCTGTTTTACCACTGGGAAATTCCAGTCCATTCTTAATGAAAGCCACAAAAACCACGTTGATAAAACAAACATTATCTGAGAACTCAACCCACTTTGCTGAAAGACATTGTCAGCAACCCAAGCTCAGCAATGGTGAAATCAGAAAGAGTAAAGGTAGAATACAGCTTCTGTCCTGAATCCATCTGATCTTTGTGGTTAATCACTGTGTGTTTTTTACTATATCACTTCCCACCAACCAGCACTGGGACGTTTGGTGTAGGGCAGTAAGCATAATTTAACCCAGAAAAACAGTTCACCACATGCAATCAACTTGACTTCCCTTGGGTCCTAGAGGCAGCAGAATTGCTATGGGGAGGACAGCACCAATAATTATCATTTAAAAATCAATATGTTTGAATGAAATGTTTGTCTAAAGGTTTTATTTCCTCACTTAAATTTGTTGCATTTATTAATAACTGATTACTATAAAAGTAGAATAAGGCCGGGCGCAGTGGCTCACACCTGTAATCCCAGCATTTTGGGGGGCCTAGGTGGGCGGATCACAAGGTCACAAGTTCGAGACCAGCCTGGCCAACATGGTGAAACCCTGTATCTACTAAAAATACAAAATTGAGCTGGGCGTGGTGGCAGGTGCCTGTAATCCCAGCTTCTCAGGAGGCTGAGGCAGGAGTATTACTTGAACCAGGGAACTGGGGAGGTAGAGGTTGCAGTGAGCTGAGATCATACCACTGCACTCCAGCCTGGGTGACAAGAGCAAGAATCCATCTCCAAAAAAAAAAAAAAAAAAAAAAAAAAAGAGAAAAAAGTAGAATAAGTGTAATTTTGTAAGAAAAAAGGATATTTTCATTTAAAGTTGGGATATAGGGAGAAAGATGACAAGTGTGCAAAATGTTTGCCTTATTTTTGGGGAAAGGGTAAATTATAGTTGCAAATATTTAGCATTTACATAAAACATATTTAAAAGTAAGACTAGAGAAGAGAAATAGTATATATAAATTACAAAACCCTAAAGCAAATAAGTAAGAAAAAAAATTTAAGCCAACTAGGTAAAGTATGAAAGATAAAAAACAGTAAGAAAATCAAACATATCAATTAGCCCAGTACATGTGCATGCATTTATTTTGTACATTAGAAGAGGAGATTAGATAAAAAGAAAAAAATAGCTATGTGCTATGTATAAGAAATACACACCAAGTAACATGATACAAAAAAATTGAAAGATTAAAAGGCTGAAAAATAGATTGTAAAAAATTTGGCAAGAAGCATCAAAAATAAAGGAAAAGATATGAGAAGAAAAGAAAAAAAATGAAAGGAAATTAAAGCAGTAGTATTTTCCAGGGGGGTGAGGGGAAACACAAATACTCATAGACATGTGAACATAGTCTCAACCCAATAGTAGGGAGTGTGTTCAAAATACAGTAATGAAGAGAGGCTATATTTTGCTAGTACAGATTAATGTAATCATGAGTGACAACAATGGCAGGAAACAGGAGGCACGTTCATACACATTCACTGTGGTTTGCTGGATGTGTTTTGCTGGAACATTTTTGAAGAGCTTATAGCGGCAACTATCAGCATTTACAGCGTGCACATCCTTAACAGCAAGTCGCTTCTAGAAACTATCCTATAGAAATACTAACACAGTTACATACCACTGAAAGTACTCAGTATGGCAGCATTGTGTGCAATAGCTAAAAACTGGAACCAGCTTGAATTCTCATCTATTGTAAAGTAATTAAATATAGTATGGTACAACCATCCTATAAAATACTATACGGGGGAGCAAAAATACTAATGCTAGGAACCTGAGAAAATATTTGCAAACCCATGTATCTGAGAAAAGTCTAATATCCAAAATTTCTAACGAACCCAAACATCTCAAAAACCAAGTAATAACTCTGTTTAAAAATGGGGAAAAGGGCTTGAATAGACATTTCTTAAAGAGAGACATATACATGGCAAACAGGTACCATTTATGAAAAAATGCTCAACTTCATTTATCATCAGGAAAATGCAAATTAAAACCACAGTGCAATATCATCTCATATCTGTTAGAATGGCCATTACAAAAAGACAAAAAATAAGCATTGGTGAAGATATGAAGAAAAGGGAACCCCTGAACACTGTTGGTGGAAATGTGAATTAGTACAGCCATTATGGAAAACAGGGTGGAGGTTCCACAAAACATTAAAAATAGAACTACCCTATGATCTAGAAGTCCTGTTTCTGCATATATATCCAAAGGAAATGAAAACAATCTGTCAAAGAGATATCTCCACTGTCACATTCATTGCAGCATGTTTCACAATAGTCAAGATGTGGAATCAACCTAGGTGTCCAATGATGGATAAATGGATAAGTGGATATGTACACAGTGGGATACGAATCACAAAGGGATATGATACTATACATAAGAAGGAAGTCTTGTGATTTGTGACAACATGGGTTAACCTGGAGTACATTATGCTAAGAGAAATAAGCCAGTCACAGAAAGACAAACACTACATAATCTTAATTGTAGGTGGAATTTAAAATTTCCAAACTCATGGAAACAGAGTAGAATGGTGGTTGCCAAGGACTGGAGAGGTGGAGGGTGGAGAGATGTCAGTTAAAAGGTACAAAGTTTCAGTTAGAAGGAAAAACATTTTGGAGATCTGTTGTACAGCATGATGACAATGGTTAATAACAATATATTTGAGACTTGAAAATTGCTAAGAGATTAGATCTTAAATATTCTCACCACGAAAAAGAAAATAAACAGGAGAGGTAATAGATGAGTGAATGAGTTCCCTGTAATCATTTTACAATGTATGCATGCATCAAAACATGACGTCATATACTGTAAATATATACAATTATTTATTTGTCAATTCTACCTTATCAAAACTGAAAAAATAATATTAAAAGTAAATAGCATTGAAAAAGGTGAAAGAGATATTGATGAAGCTCGAAAAGTATTCTGCATGACAATAAGAAGACTAATGAGAACAAATTTGCAGAGAAATGTGCAAGTTTATTATTAGTCTTCTTATTGTCACACCGAATACTTTTTCCCCACTCATCAATATCTCTTTCACCTTTCAAAACCACAATGAGATACCTTCTCATGCTAGTTAGAATGGTGATCATTAAAAAGTCAGGAGACAACAGATGCTGGAGAGGATGTGGAGAAATAGGAAGGCTTTTGCTTTTACACTGTTGGTGGGAGTGTAAATTAGTTCAACCATTGTGGAAGACGGTGTGGCGATTCCTCAAGGATCTCAAACCAGAAATACCATTTGACCCAGCAATCCCATTACTGGGTATATACCCAAAGGATTATAAATCATTCTACTATAAAGACACATGCACACGTATGTTTACTGCAGCACTGTTCACAATAGCAAAGACTTGAAACCAACCCAAATGCCATCAATGATAGACTGGATAAAGAAAATGTGGCACATATACACCATAAAATACTATGCAGACATAAAAAAGGATGAGTTCATGTCTTTTGCAGGGACATGGATGAAGCTGGAAACCATTGTTCTCAGCAAACTAACACAAGAACAGAAAACCAAACACCACATGTTCTCACTCATAAGAGGAATTTGAACAATGACTACAAATGGACACAGGGAGGGGATCATCACACACCAGGGCCTTTCAGGGGATCAGGGGGGTAGGGGAGGAATAGCATTAGGAGAAATACCTAATGTAGATAATGGGTTGATGGGTGCAGCAAACCACCATGGCACGTGCATACCTATGTAACAAGCCTGCACATTCTGCACATGTATCCCAGAACTTAAAGTATAATGAAAAAATTAAAAAAAAAACAAACTTGCATGTTTAAAATATTCACTCATATTTTGACATAAAAGGATATAAATGATACCCACCAAATAATGTTTTCAGCAATTATCTTTGAAAAGGTAAGTGGATTTGGGAGACACAGCAAGAGGAAACTGACTTTTGACTCCCTCTGATTCTGTATAATCTGACTTTAATGACTTCATTAAAAAACCTGACTATTAAAAAATAAGGGTCGGGTGCCGTGGCTCACGCCTGTAATCCCAGCACTTTGGGAGGCAGAGGCAGGCGGATCACGAGTTTGGTAGTTTAAGACAAGCCTGACTAACACGGTGATACCCCGTCTCTACTGAAAATACAAAAATTAGCCAGGTATGGTGGCACGCACCTGTAGTCCCAGCTACTCAGGAGGCTGAGGCAGGAGAATCGCTTGAACCCAGGAGGCAGAGGTTGCAGGGAGCCAAGATCGCGCCATGGCACTCCAGCCTGGAGACAGCGTGAGACTCCATCTCAAAAAAAAAAAAAAAGAAAAAGAAAAAAGAAAAGAAAAGAAGGAAGGAAAAGTATGTGAGAAATAAGAAATAGCCTAGAGATTTTTGTTCAAGGAGTTGCAGATAAAATCAGGGGATGTAACATTAAAGGTATAAAGCACCAGGGGTTTGTCTTCAAACTTCTTAGGTGGAGGGGTCAATGTCAAGTCAAAAGGAACGCTCACATAAATAAGAGCAACATACTGAGAACAGCTTGTATGGTTTTCATGGTTATTTGAATAAAACAAAGTTCTTTATGAGACTTTAGTTTCCAAATAAAATGGAATCTGATTAGCTAGGGTGGATGCAGATATAATTTTAGCACCTAGAAGGAACGTGTTTATTGTTTCATGCCTTATTTCGTATTAGTTATCGTTATTTACTAAGGTGCTAGGCTTTTACCCACTTTTTAGAAAACTAAGAGTCATATATTTATCAACTAATATTGTGATAGAAGCTCTACTGTGTCCACTTCACGTATATCTGAAGCCACTGGAAAAGAGTTAATATTACAGATACCTCAGCCTTCTGAGTAGCTGGGACCGCAGATGCATGCCATCGGGCCCAGCTAATTCTTAAAAATTTTTTTGTAGAGGCCGTGTGCGGTGCCTCACGCCTGTAATCCCAGCACTTTGGGAGGCCGTGGCAGGTGGATCCCTTGAGCTCAGGAGTTCGAGAAACATGACAAAACTCCATCTCTACTAAAAATACAAAAATTAGCTGGGCATGGTGGTGCGTACCTGTAGTCCCAGTTACTCGAGAGGCTCAGGTGGGAGGACTGCTTGAGCCTGGGAGGCAGAGGTTGCAATGAGCTGAGATCACGCCACCGCACTCCAGCCTGGGTGACAGAGCCAGATCCTGTCTCAAAATATATATATATTACAGATACGAGGAATTATCCTTCGCCTTAGCAGCAAATAGGCATGAGATAGAAGCCCTGGGATAGAATAAAGATGTTAATTCCCTATGGGCTTGCCTAAAACTCCAAACAAAAAGTTTTAGCATATTAGCCCATTCAGGATAGACTAATTTACACGACAAACTAAAAATATAAAGATCTTGAACTACCAGTGGTTTACAGTAACAATCATCTTTTGTGTTCATCACAGGTGTGCTGTGGCATTCTCCAGATTCTCTTTGCTACAGGCCCCCAACTGACAGAGCAGCCCGCGTCTGGGAGGCTCCCGGTCTCCTGGCAGAAGGAAAAAAGGAAATCATGGCAGTCTCCTGGGTGTGATAGCTACTGCTTGGGAGTGGCCAGTGTAGCTTCTGCTCACACTCATTGGCCAAAAGAGGTCACATGACCAGGCCTGCTGTGAATGGGAGGCCATGACAAGGAAGGGCTCCTGGAAGGGCTAGAATGTGTCACATCCTGTATTCAACAGTTTTAACAATATCTAAGAGATGGGCCCTGCCATCTGGACTGTTAGAGTCACAAACAATGCATGCACAGATTGATATCAAACACTGCCATAGTCTATTGAAAAGGTGTAAGAGAAAACTGCATAAGAGTCTTGTGTTGGTCAGCCCAGAACTAAATATGGATAAAAATGGAAAATTTGAGCAAAATGAAATACCGAGCTAGGGAGACCTTACAAGAGTGACTTAACAACATAATAAACTCTTGCCTAGGTGGGGTACTGGCAAGAGTGCAGCCCTGGGACTGTGGAGAAGATTGCGCTGAACCTTGTGATTCCTCCCCATCTTAAATATATACACACTTGTACGTGCATATGGATATATGCTCCAAA
The DNA here is from genome assembly GCF_028858775.2 of Pan troglodytes. Lineage (NCBI taxonomy): Eukaryota > Metazoa > Chordata > Mammalia > Primates > Hominidae > Pan > Pan troglodytes. The sequence continues at coordinate 140,942,686 of NC_072406.2, read as the reverse complement.
TTAACATCAGGTAGAATCTCCCTTTTATTGAGGAAATTTTCATGCAACGTTCACAAGACACCCTGATAAACTGCACACCTTTTTCAGCCTCCTCTGCCATTTCCCCAAGGAACGCCTTCACTAATATTGCATTTCATAGAGTTTCCTCAACGTGCTTTTCTGCATATTACGCCTTATTTCTGGTATATCATAAATCCTTAATAAATATTCATTTAAGAGTAATAAATGAAGAAAAACTGAGATGAGGAGATAAAGCTACATGACAATAGGAAACATTGAGAGGGTGCACAGGCCCTAACCAGATCCGGCTGCAGATTCTGCAGGAAACATCTGCCCTGTGAAGTCACTCCCAGGGGGGTAAGAAGACAGGCATCGTCTGACTTTTTATTTCTTATTTTCTGTTGTTTTTGGAGCCCTAAGCTGTCAAGATGGAGACGTGGAGATGTGAGTTGCCACTGACCCTGAGGAGAGAGCACTGGGAGAAAGGTGGGGGCACGAGGGTGGGAGCTAAGGTCTGCAGGGACCCTGACACATTTGCCTGAGCCTGGAGTGCATGGTATGGTACTGTGTGGTGCCAACCCTCCGAATGAGAGGATTATGTCTATTCTTCAGGTCATGTTATTATACTTCTTTTTAATATTAATCAGAGAAACTGGAAAGCTTTATTTCAAAGATGATGTGTGTGCCTCTTTCTCAGAGACCTGCACAGGGTGTGTTGGCTCCTGCTCATTGATTTGATGAGGGGAGTGCAAGCTCCCCTCTACTGAGCAGAATGAAGCATCCCCATAATTGGCCATAAAAAGGTGCACAGCACAGACTTGCTGTGATTCCAGGCTGCAAGCGAGGACCTGCTCTGGCACAGTGGCTTCAGTTTGTCCCCGGGCTGATTTCCACTGGCTGCGAAGTTCATAACGTATCCAGGTTATTTCAATCATGTCTGTACTGCTGGACTTCAATTTTTTTTAAAGCCCTTGTTTAAATCCAACTCTATTTCTACACTGGCCAAATCGAAAACATCACTCCGCCTTCCAGAGCTAACCTATTTTATCATGATTTGTACTTGGGAACATGAGCCTTGCCAAGAAGCACATGACCTCTGCCCAATATTAATAATTGCAGTATGGAGATAAAGTCTATTACATGGGATAATTCTCTACATGGCTGAACAGATTTAAACGAAAAAGATGAGATTCCTGCTTTCCACACACTGGAGTGAATGGCTGTTCACTGGCAGCAGAGTTCATGGAGAATATGAATGAAGAAATGCATTCTGAGCACTTCCCCAAATGGACTTATTACGAGCTATTGTAGAGCTGAGAGCAGAGGGCATGGAACTGTGCTAGGAAGTGTTTAACAACCAGTTCTCCAAGGCGGAAAGCCCTGATTGATAGTGGTTGCCAGTTTCTGAGGTGTAAATATTCCTACTAGGTGGCCCTCCAATATACGGTATTTTTACCATATAGATAACATTGGCATAAGTAACCTCAAGAGGACAGTTTGCTGGAAAAGGTCATGAAATAATTAGAAAGTTATTCATTTGGGGCACCTATTACCTTCCATAAAATATAATTTACTTAATGTTAAATGTATATAATTTAGTATTTAACAATGGCTGTGTTTAACAAAGATTCAAAAAATTCCTGAAAATTTAACAACTGGCTCCCATGAGCCGATACATGTCAGCTCCAGCACGCCACGGGGCCGTGGGCAGATGCTCTCTGTGTGGGTGTGTGTTTAAGAAGAATAATCTCGCAGACAGAGGAGTGAATCTGAGTACCACGCAATACATTTCAATCTATTTTACCTTTCCTGGGGTCTGGTTGCAGTTTGGCCGGTGCTCAAATTGGCAGCCTTGTGGAGGCAGCCATCCTTCTGAGCGTGAGCCGGCACATGGGGCCGTGTCCTCAGGCGGAATCCTCGGAGGCTTCCAAGTCTATTGTGCACGTTCCTGAAAGTATCTATCATGCACATTTTTTTTTCTCAGTATCTAAATCCTTTAAGATGTTCTTGCTTTGGGTAAGATGAAGTGATCCAGAGTGTTATATTTCCTTGTATCATCTCTAAAACAGAAACCAGAGAAGGTAAGAGACTTGGACACTTTTCTACAATAGTTATTAATACACGAGCCAGGCCTCATGGGGTTGGAGGAGTACCATGAGTAACTGGAACCAGAGGCCAAGAGGCACTGGCTGTGGGGCAACGTGGAAGGGACCGGCTGTTAGGAGTGTGCTCAGGGGTTTCCCATGCATGCTGGAACCGCCGGGGGTGGGTGGGAAAGGCAGTGTGCTGTGGGCTTTGCATTCTGACTCTGATCTCCTTACTTCCCAGAATCTAAATAAGGTAAAGTGGTGGTTGCCAGTGCTTCGCTTGAGCAAGGGCACCAGACGTCTGCTCTGTGGTTTACACCGGGAATGGAATGGGCTCCATGATGAGCCATTTATTCATGTTGGAAGAACGGAGCAGAGGCCCGTCCAGTGATATCAGACACCGACCGACTGCAATATAGATCCTTCTTAAAGTTAAGGCTCCCAAACCTGCCCTCAAGGTAGAAACTCAGTAAAGCAGCAAAAATCTCACAGCTTGAGGGTCTTGCTACTCATGTAGAGTGGGTATGAGGGTGGCTGGGACCCAAGCGCCTAATGAGCTCAGATTCAGGCCAGTGTAAGAGGCCCGGGGAGTTGAGCAAATCTAATTCCTTCCGGGCCAAATCTCTCACGGGGACATGGCTTCTGACCTGGAGCAGCCTAGAAGGAGAGGAGGAGGAAACTCTGTCTTTTTTATTGTTTTTATTTTTTTGAGATGGTGTTTCACTCTTGTTGCCCAGGCTGGAGTGCAGTGGCGAGATCTGGCCTCAGTACAACCTTCCTCTCCTGGGTTCAAGTGAGTCTTCTGCCTCAGCCTCCTGAGTAGCTGGGATTACAGGCACCCGCCACCACGCCCGGCTAATTTTTGTGTTTTTAGTAGAGATGGAGTTCCAACACGTTGGCCAAGCTGGTCTAGAACTCCTGACCTCAGGTGATCTGCCCACCTCGGCCTCCCAAAGTGCTGCGATTACAGGCATAAGCCACTGCGCCCGGCCGAGAGTCTGTCTTACGGAAGGTTTTTAGGGCCTTTGAGTCAAAGGCTCACTGCTGGAAGGCCAAGCCTGTTTTGAGCATGTATTTGCTGCACTGTTAGATGGTAGGTTTTCCAGAAATCCAGCAGCACCTTTTAGTAGTCTTCAGCTGTCCTCAATGCCTGGACCCCCCAATCCTTCTTGTTAATGTTAATAATTGTGGAAGTAGTCAGAGATTTGATAGGAATTGAAAGGAAGCTTTTTGTCTCTGGGCAATATGGAAATCTCAGTTAAGGTAAGAGGATGTCCTAATTTGGAGGCTCTAAAAAGGTCAAAAATTCTAAGGTTATCTTTTTTTTAAATTCACTCTATTTAATGTATACAATACGATGTTTTCATATACATAGACAAAGTGAAGTAGTTTTTGTAGTCAAGCAAATTAACATATCCGTCTCTTCACAGAGTTACGTGTGTGTGTGGTAAAATTTACTCTCAGCAAATTTATAGTATACAATACATATTTATTATAGCTAAATTTTACACTCAGCAAGTTTATAGCATACAATACATATTGTTGGCTACAGTCCTCATGCTCTCCATTACATCTCTAAACTTTTTTCTCTTCTATAACTGTGAGTTTGTACCCTCTGACCTACTTCTATTTCCCTTATCTGTCTGCTGTAACCACTATACCACTCTCTGTTTCTGTGTATTTGACTATTTTTTTTTTTACATTCCACATATAAAATGAGATCATGCAGTATTTATCTTCCTGTGTCTGGCTTATGTCACTTAGCATAATGTCCTCCAGGTTCATTAATATTGTCACAAATGGCAGGATCTCCTTTCACAGGTTGAATAATATTTCATTATGTGTGTGTATGTGTGTATATATACATTCACATTTTCTTTTTCCATTCATCTGTCAACGGACACTTACGTTGTTTCTACATCTTGACTATTGTGAATAATGCTGACATGAACATGAAAACCTAAATATCTCTACAAGGAATGTATTTTGTTTCTACTGGATTAGATACCCAGAAGAGGGATTACTGGGTCATATATTCATTGTATTTTTAATTTTTTGAGGAGTATCTCTCTTTATCTTAAGCCACGTGTTTAAGAGACATTTTCCTGGAAGCTTTTTAGGTGGGTTAGATTACCATGTGAGGGGCTTGGCTCAGGATGACAATTTATAAGTGACTAGCTTCTGGTAGAAGCTTCTGGCAAGAGAGCAGTGTCTGGGAACATTGTCCCTGCTCTGCTGTGTGCTGATCACGCTAGACATTGTGGTAGGGCATGAGATCAATAAAGGGAACAGCTAAAAGCTTGAGTACAATTGACCTGCTCAGTGACAAGGAAAAGTGCTCACACGGAAAAAGAATGGTGAAAAGTCAATTCCATTTTTGAAAAATCTGTCAGATTAATTAAAATACAGTGTAGTACAGGAGAGCTAATTAATATCCCCTCAGCCTCCCTCTCCTTATCTGCAGCTTTTGTTCTCTTCAGACCCCTCCTTCACACAACGTGGGGAACTGCAGACTCGGAAATGCTGGCTTTGCCTGACGCAAGAGTTGAGCACTGGGTAGCAGTAAGGTAAACTGACACAAAAAATTAGTGTCTGTTTCTAGAACAAATAGAAACCAACTAGCTATTAATGTTGTCATTTTTAATCCTCTTAAATTATTTGATTAAAATCAAAGCACAAAAACCATTAGATGAGACCACTTTTTACGGCATAATTGATTTTTAAAATTGTCCTATTTTATTTTACATTTTATAAAAAAAATGCAAGTAACTCCCGAAGCCTTGCATGAAGACATTCCTAGAAATTATTAAAGCTATGACACCAAATTACCTGAGTGATTACACCAAGATATTTGACCGGTTTGCCTGTCAACCTGTAGGCAGCTTCTACTATGGTTGTTAACCATCCTTGATTGGCCGAGACAGCCTGCTTCCCAAGAGGAAACTTTTAGGATGAAAAAATATAATCAGAGGGGACCCTCCAGAAGACAGAAGGCAAAAGCATTCCAAAGTGGACCACCGTGGGCTTGATTGTTTGGAAAGTCTGTACAGAGCCTGTCAAATCATCTGTCGGTAGCAATTATTTTGATAAATTTGCCACAGAGTTGCATCTTATCACTTGCATTATTTCACGAGACATCACCGGGAAGCACAAGTCTCTATTTGGGTTCTCTCTTGATGCAAATAAGAAAAAGGAACCAGTGACTTTTCAACACGGACTTTATTTGAAAAATCCCTTAGAATACTTGCCAGAGTTCGTCTCCTTTCACGAATCCTAGGACTTCATCTACTTGCCTAACGGGAAGTTTATCTTTTGTTGTTGAGCATCTTCCTGGCATTGGCCTCTCTGTACTGAGAGCACACAGAATGCCAGCCTCAGTGACCTTCACCAACGTGACGCATTTCCAACAAGCATACTGGACGCTGCATTGCATCACACACCTATGTTAGCTGGCACATCAGCGCACAAATTGAACAGCCTTTGCTATTTCCGTCGCTGAAGAGCATTTGCATCCCAAAAAGCCCGGTTCAGATATTAGGTGAAGAGATTAATGAGTTCCCTGAACTGTAATAAGGTGGGAGGCGGGCGGTTAAAAAAAACAAGTAAACATAAAATCAAAACGGCAGCGGGGGTTGGGGATCTGACTCGGCTTGGAGAGCTCCAGGCTGTGCCCTGAATCAGGGTGTAGCGTTGACAGGATAGTCCTGAGAGCACCGACCCTGTGATATGGAGGGTTTCCTAGTCTGTACTCCTTCATAAAAAGGGAGTTTATATCCAAATATAACCAAGCCTTGCTTAATATCATAAACCCCAAAGAATCAAGCGATCAAACACGGCTTAAAATACAAGGATCTGCAATTTGCATGACATTAGAACTTAAAGACAGCACAGAAGGGACTGTTGAGTGGGGAAGAAAGAAGGCCTTGGCTATGATATATTCCTTCCCCCATGACATATGCCTTCCTGGACTGGGGCCAGGAGGTGGAGAATGCAGAAGACAACAGAGAAGTAGAGAACATGGTAGATTCAGCTGCCAGCAGACCCCAGCAGGCCATGGGAAGGATGGACATGAGAAAGGCCATCGAAAGGACCCTGCCTGCTTCTAATCTCAAGTCTATTAACTTGCCCAAGGTGGTTGCGTAACTTTGGACAAGTTACTCAAACCTCTCTGTCTCAGTTTTCTTACCTGTAAAATGGAGGTAATCATAGAAACTTTCTGGAAGAGTTGTTAGGAGAATCCAGTGATTTAATATTTATGAGTGACTCAGAGCTGCACATAGACAGTTCATGAAGGAGTGGTTAATTGGTCACAGCTCCAAGAAAAGGAAACATAGAGTGTTATTACTAGTTGTCCAGTTATAGATTCTTGTCTTGGAGACAAAAGGATAGTTGGTTACCCTAGTTGTGGAAGCAGAATATAGATTTTGTCAGTTGAAGTTATCAGGAGGGAAGGCTTCACCATAAAGATGACAATTGGAAACTGGAAAAATAATTGTGGATTTGCCAAGTGGACAAGTTGGTGCACTGGTATTGCAGTGGAGGTAACAGCAGATACTCAGGCGTGGGGGTGTGGAGATTCTTAGGGTGGCTCAGCCCTGTTATTTTTCAGGTGCATCTCTCAGAGAACCTAAAGATCTCTTTATTTATCAAATATCGATTGTGATATTCGCCTGATTTTAAGAGTTCATTCTTTTCAAATAGCTTTCAATGGGTAGGAAAAACATATAATCTCACATGAAACGTACACATTCATTTCAAGTGCCATCCTTACTTGAGAAATGTTAAAATATGGGGTGCTCTTAGGGGCATTTAACATCAATGAAATGCTGTATGTAACAGAGCCTATTTTGATACACCTAGAGGGTGTTTGGAATTGAAGACACTGTCCAGCAGTGTGTGGTCACCATGTTGCTATGCCCTGCACACCTCTGGTGTCTTTGACCTTGGGATGGGATTTGCCAGTGTTTACTAGCACTTACTGTATAAGCCCAGAACCAACTTGGGTGTTGTTGGGAGATTCTGGAGAAGATAACATTTTACAAGTTCTCAACATTTATATGGGGAGGCAAACAGTATCTATAAAACAGGTGAGAAAAAAAATATAGGCCCGTGATCACGTTCGTGCAGTCAGTATATACTGGAAGGTGCGGTTCGGCTGAGTGTGTCTGTCATGATGGGATGGAAAAGGTAAGCAGCACCTGGTCCTGGAGGGATCCTAGGCCAACGAGGATTCAGTAATGCTGGCCTTATTCAGCCTACCCTGACTGTTTTCACATTGTTGTGTTCCATTTGTTACTATTTGGTTCAATCTTTTCCCATGTATTTTAATCTTTACTTTAAGGTTTCAATCTTTCGTTACTGATGGGTATTTCTTTATTCTTTATGATGATGAAATTTTCTTTTGCCAAACTTTCAACTTCAAAGCACTTTCCCTTGAGTATTTGTATTAGTTTGTTTTCACACTGCTGATAAAGACATACCCAAGACTGGGCAACTTACAAAAGAAAGAGGTTTAAGAGACTTACAGTTCCACATGGCTGGGGAAGCCTCACAATCATGGTGGAAGGCAAGGAGGAACAAGTCATGTCTTACATGGATGGCAGCAGGCAAACGGAGAGCTTGTGCAGGGAAATTCCCATTTTAAAAACCGTCAGCTCTCATGAGACCCATTCACTATCACAAGAATGGCATGAGAAAGACTCGCCCCCATAATTCAATCATCCTCCACTGGATCCCTCCCACAACATGTGAGAACTATGGGAGCTACAAGATAAGATTTGTATGGGAACACAGAGCCAAACCATATCATTCCATGCTTGGCCCCTCCCGAATCTCATATCTTTACATTTTGAAACCAATCATACCTTCCCAACAGTCCCAAAAGTCTCAACTCATTTCAGCATTAACTCAAAAGTCCACAGTCCAGAGTCTCATCTAAGACAAGGCAAATCCATTCTGCCTATGAGCCTGTAAAATCAAAAGCAAGTTAGCTGCAGTAAACTTCTGCCTGGACATAGAGGCATTTCCATACATCCTCTGATATCTAGGTGGAGGTTTCCAAACTCCAATTCTTGACTTTTGTGCACTGGCAGGGTCAACAGTACGCAGAAGCTGCCGAGGCTTGAGGCTTGCTTGCACCCTCTGAAGCCATGGCCCAAGCTCTATGTTGGCCCCATTCGGCCATGGCTAGAGCAGCTGGGACACAGGGCAACACGTTCCTGGGCTGCACACGGCACAGGGACCCTGGGCCTGGCCCACAAAACCACTTTTTCCTCCTAGGCCTCCAGGCCTGTGATGAGAGGGGCTGCTGTGAAGACCTCTGACATGCCCTGGAGACATTTTCCCCATTGTCTTGGGGATTAACATTCAGCTCCTCATTACTTATGCAAATTTCTGCAGCTGGCTTGAATTTCTCCTCAGAAAATGGGATTTTCTTTCCTAGCACATTGTCAGGCTCCAAATTTTCTGTACTTTTATGCTCTGTTTCCCTTTTAAAACTGAATGCATTTAACAGCACACAAGTCACCTCTTGAATGCTTTGCTGCTTAGAAATTTCTTTCATCAGACACCCTAAATCATCTCTCTCAAGTTCAAAGTTCCACAGATCTCTAGGGCAGGGGCAAAATGCCACCAATCTCTTTGCTAAAACATGACAAAAGTCACCTTTGCTCCAGTTCCCAACAAGTTCCTCATCTCCATCTGAGACCACCTTAGCCTGGATTTCATTGTCCATATCATTATCAGCATTTTGGTCACAGCCATTCGACAAGTCTCTAGGAAGTTCTAAACTTTCCCACATTTTCTTGTCTTCTTCTGAGCCCTTCAAACTGTTCCAACCTCTTCCTGTTACCCAGTTGCAAAGTCGATTCCACATTTTCAGATATCTTTTCGGCAGCACCCCACTCTCAGTACCAATTTATTATATTAGTCCATTTTCATGCTGCTGATAAAGACATACCCAAGACTGGGCAATTTACCAAAAACAAAAGAAGAAGTTTAATGAACTTATAGTACCACATGGCTGAGGAAGCCTCAAATCATGGTGGAAGTCAAAGAGGAGCAAGTCATGTCTTACATGGATGGCAGCAGGCAAACAGAGAGCTTGTGTAGGCCAACTCCCACTTTTAAAACCATCAGATCTCATGAGACCCATTCACTATCACAAGGACAGCACAGGAAAGACCTGCCTCCATAATTCAATCATCTCCCACTGAATCCCTCCCAAAATATGTGGAAATTATGGGAGCTACAAGATGAGATTTGAGTGGGGACACAGAGCCAAACCATATCAGTACTCTAGTACTCTCCTGCACTGGGCTGGATGTGAGCAGCCAATTTTATGGAGGAGGGAGCTGAAGCACTAGAGGTTGACCCCTGGCCCAAGTTATTCTATTGCCTCCAATGTTGTTACCTCCCACTATGTGGAAAGCATTACAGTTCAAGTCAGGGATCTCAGAAATCCACATACAGCCATAGAATAATCTGAAACCTAGAAGGTTCACTCAGCGAGCCTTTCTTGGTTTACCTGATATTTGCATGTGCATATGCACACACACACACACGCACACACACACACACACCAAGCAGCCTTATCTAACTTATCATGTTAGACACCTCCTCATAGCCAGCTCCATGCCCACCTCCCACCACTCCTCCAGAACAGGCTTCCAGATGTTTTGATCGATTCCATTCTCCTTTCAACCTTCCTGAGTTCCTGGCCAAATCAGTAACTTTTGTATTTCAGACCTTTCAGATAATCTGACTATTGTAAGTATGGCTGCATCATTTTGGTAAGTACTAATGAACTTTCCTTTCACTCCATCACAGATAACAGAAAAAAAATATTTGTAATGCATTTAATTTTATGGTAATTGTTTATAATTTGCTAAGAAATAGATAAAATACAATGTATTTTGGAATATATAGACCCTTTAAGGCCATGTAATTTAGTCACTTCCTTCTATACTGTTTCTCTATCTACTTCTGACTTCTCTGTTACCTATTTGTATTATTCATTCATTCACTTGCTCATTCATTACTTTGTTCATGAAGATGTCTTGAATGCCTGGCCTGCATGAGTTCTGGTCAAGCATTGGTGGTACAGCAGGGAACACAGCTCAGACACACCAATCATTCAACTGGGTTATAGTGATCTATTTCCATAACAGCTTGCCCAGCTAGGAGAGAGCTCAGAAGTGGAGTCTTATCCAGCTTGGTATTGTCAGGGCCCAGCATGGTACCTGTTACAGAACAAAACTCAACAATGCCATGTACATGTGACCCCAGGGTTAAAATGCAACATTGACCCTGTCCCAGGCCCTGTTGGCATAGCTATTTTCTGGAACCAATCCTGGCTGTGACCTCTGACTTTGTCATGGCCCCCATCACACCTCTTTCTGGACCTCAACAGTTCTTAGTCGTCACTTTCTAGTTTTCCTTTGTCTGGTTCTTTGCTTTTTGACTGAGTCATTCATCCACAATCCTTCTAGCCTGAGCCTCTGCTGAGCCACTGAGCTGAGTCAAGGATGACTGCTGTGCCCCCAATTTGTTTTTCCTACTGCTTTTTGCAGTCATCAAGCCTGCATCCAAGCTGTGCAAACCTAGAGGCTCAGCTGCTGCCCAAGAGTCAGGGGGGCCATGTCCTGGCTTACTCTGGCCTGACTTTGTAGGTGACCCATTTACCGAGAAAGGCCAGCTCTCCACTGTCTCTGCTGTGTAATGGGCAGGCCCAGGATGGGGTTGTTTGAGTGGCTATTTATAGGTGGGTATGGGGTTCTTATCATTGGGTGAAAGTATCTCCTAGGCAGCTGATCTCAATTTCCAAGGGCAGAGAAACATCTCAGCATTCATCTCTACTAAGAGTTCTATTAAAGCTCACTGTGTCCCAGTGGGTCCATAGGAGAGAAAACAGAGGAAATTGTGAGTGAATTTGGAGATTTATGAGGCCAGAGTATATTTATTATACTTGACTTTTGGGGAGGTGGTGGGGCAAGGTGTCCCAAATCAACAGACATGAGGAGGACTCAGCTGCAGAGCCCAGAGGCCCTGGCCTTTCGGCAGCAGCCCCAGCTTGCTGTGAGACCCTGCACTATGGGCCGTGCTCCCCACGGGCTGTCAGACCCACACTCTTCAGCAGCACAAATTCACTTTTCAAAGTGTAACTCTGCCTCACTGGGCTATGAATGTTTATTTTCTACTTCACATATGTGGTGGGAGAGTAGGATTTTGCATTATATCGACTTTTAATATTCTATGGGAAATATAAGATATGAGAAACTGTTTAAATTATGTACGGAAAAGAGCAGAAAGCATATAGGATATGGACATACAGTGTCAGTGTGGGTTTGGGTGTGTTTCATGGAAGAATATACAACATTTCTCACCATTGTTGATGTCTTTGGACTTTCTGGCTTTCACTCTGTTGATTAAATTGATTACATGCATATCTGCCAACCTGCAGTGTAAAATACTGGATGGAGTCTGGTGGTCTGATTTCTTTCTTTTTTTGTTTTGTTTTGTTTTGTTTTTGGTTCACTTCTTCATTCATTCAATTGAACTTTGCTTATTCCCACAGGCAAAGCCCATCCACATGGGCCATTTATACCATATTTAAATAGATCAAAATCACCTTGTGCTCTTCAAGAGCAGAGGTAGTGACTTTGTCATCCCTCCCCTTCCCACTGACATTTAGAACAGAGCTGGAACAGCGCAGATGATCAACACGTGTTTGCGGAACACAGGTGAGTGGCTTGCCACCTGTGGCCTTGGAGCATGGAGGAAGAGCTCCTCAGGCAGAGGGGAGCAGCTGGGCTTCCCGGGCAGCAAATGGGAAGTCAGTTGTCTGTCAAAGAGACGGTGTGTTTGGGGAGGAGAGAAAAGTCATGTGCTGCTGCACCGTGTCAGCTGGACTGTGTTTGGCGAGCGATCCCCACACCATCCCCAAGCCATCCCCTATCAGGGCTGCACCAGGAAATGGCCCCATTTTCCTATTCTTGGTTACAGGGAATTTTTGTTTCTTAATTTTTTTTTCTCTGAAGACAACCAGCAGCCAGATAGTAGCCACAATACATGCTGAAAGCCCACAAAACCTGAGGGTGGTAACTTGCCTCTTTCTCTGAGGAATAAGGACTCTGCTGTCTGGTGTCTCTTGCAGTCGCACGGTGAGTTCTCACTCTGGACAGATGTGTGAAGAGGTGTGGCCATAATGCATGAGAGAGAAACAGTCTAACCCTGTGCTAGACAGAGGTGTTGACATAACACTGGTGTTCCCAGCGATTAAAGCAGTATATTTGGGTTGGGAATTTTAATTGAAGAAATATAAAATGTTCATTGGTATAATGTGCATATTAATTCAATATAATGTGAATAAGAAGTCACTTGAGATGGAAGCTGGAAACAGCCCCAGTAGGGCTATTGCCATGACAGGCAACACGGGCAAAGTCTCGTTAACCCGTTAGAAGGAAGTTCCCTCTTGCCGGTAGAACATTTAGTGATGGCTGGGTGGTCAGCAGAATGTGCCCAGCCCTCCCTGGAGCCTCCTGTATCTCAGTAAAGGACAGCACCAAATAACAAAACCCAAGGCATAGCTAAGAAACCTCAAGGGACTGAGCTAGACAACAGTAGTCCACTCCCATCCTAACACTTTTAAAGGGAAAAAGGACGTCTACTCAACTAAAGCTTCTGATTCAATTAGAATTATTCTGCACCTTAGAAAGACCATATTTTCAATAATAATAATAATCAAACAAAAATACGCAGCCCACCAAGTATGAAGGGACTTAAGAGATCAACAGGGATGATGCTGAAATCAAAGCTGCCCTGAGGAATCTAGAATGAGTTGTTTACCCACCGGTAGTACTATGCATTGTTATCACTTTCTAGAAATGCAAAACAAAATTACATGTACTCAATATAAAATAGTACTAACCATAACTTGTTGTGGAAACATCCAAAAGGCTCTGTAGACTCCCAGAGTCCTCTGGGGTACTTCTGCTCCTGGTTCTGGAAACAGGAAGTGGGCACCAAGTCTGATTGTCTCTCACCAAGAAGCCCAGTTCAGAGACGCCCTTGGCAGAGGGTGGCTGATGCCAGCTTCCCTCCCCTCAAAGAAGCGGCAGAACTGAGAGCTCTTCTTCCACCTTTCTGCTTTGCACTCTATAGATAGATGTTCACTTTAACTGACTATTTCACCAAAAAGTGAGGTAATTCGGGATAATGTGGATTCTTCTCTTGAGCTCGTTTTCTGTGACTTAACTGAAACAGCACTGGCTTTTTCTAGAAAGATTTCTCTTATTCTCATTTGCACACTAAAAGTTGCTAAATAAAGGACATTCAGGTCAATTTCCAAACATTTCCACCCATGCATTAATCATACACTTTTGCCAGTAGGATGAATAAGATGCTCGGTATTTTAATATAATTTGCACTAAATGTCTCAAAAAGCTCACACTAAAATACCTTTTCTGGATGTGCTTTGCATTCGATTCTATGTCGATCATTACACAGCTCATGATGGCCGTTGCTAAAAAGCTCTCCTACTCTTTCAGGTTAATTTACACCTATCTATAGCTGACATTGAAGATGAGATGCTCCTGCCTCCCTGGCCTCATTTGGAAGCTTGTCTCTTTAAACTGTGTTGTTGAGGGCTTATTTTGAGTTTTTTTAAATTACTCTTGGTTTTACTTTTTCTTTTGTTTAGGGTTTTTTGCACCTGAATAGATATTATACTTTTTTAAATTGATTTTCTCTCACAATTATATATCTTAAGAGTATGAAAAATCCTTTTAGTGGTTAATGAAGACCAGGGGACCCAAAGGTTCATTAATAAAAAGGAATTTGGTTAGAATATGTCCACATAAACAGGCAGTGATCTCTTGAAGAAAGGTTTAGGCTGTAGGATTCAGCTGAGAAATGAACCACATTAAACAGAGCACTCCCCTGTTGCTTGGCCTGCCGCTATGCAGGGTGAAGGGCTTAATGACCAGACAGATGGGTATGAAGCTTGACCCTCGTTTTTGACTGATGGGCAAGGCTGGCTTCACAGGCATGTGGTATGTGAAGTTTCATTGGGTCCCATGCTAAGAAAAGCTGCACATTTCATTTAATGCTTTGCTGTCACTGTCTTGAAGTTCTTAATAATTTTTAAGAAGGGGTCACATTCTCATTTTGTACTGGACTTTGCAAATGACTCAGCTGGTCCTGCTGATGGGGGTGTACAGAGATCTATGACCCTTTAGCAATCACTGTAGACCTGTCTTCCCCACTCTTTTTACACATTTTCATGCCCTTATGTAGGATAATTTACTTTCAATGCAAGACTTGGCATTGCATTAGCACAAGACACAGAACCTTCCCAGAAACTCAAGGGTCACTTCCAATGCAGAGCTTTTCCTGACCCAGGAAGGCCCCCTCATTGACTTCCCTATGGCAAGCTTGACTGTGGATATCTCCTACAAATCTGCTTTCTCCAAAGAGGGTGTGCCTTTTTTGAATGCAGTGACTAGTCTGATATTCACAGTGTCACCCGAATGGGTATCCCTTGGATGGGTGTCATTAATACAAAGAAGAACCTATTTTCCGAAAGAAGGAAAATGCATCCAAGGTAGGCAGTAGAGGGAAAACATGTTATAATTGCGAATTCAGAGGGATGCAGAAAAAATGTTCTGCTTGATTGCCCAGGAGGTTTGGGCCTGCTCAGGTGAGCAGCCAGAGTGGAGGAAGGGGCCAGCGGTGTCCTGCTCCATGCACAGCCCATGGCAGACCCTCAGGACATAGAACTTAGAAGAGACAATACCAAATTTACTGCCGAAGACAGCATGCTCTCAGAGAGGCCAGGCTTGATTTTTTTTTCTTGCTTGTCTCCCGATTGCATTTCATGCAGTTACTTTTTACTTGAGTTTTTTTGTTTGTTTTCTCTTCCATCAAGCAATGAATTCGTTGGTGACCTACTTTATACTCAACACCACAGAAGGAGACTTTGAGAAGATGCAAGACTCAAGATCATTACTCACAAGAAGCTTGCAGCCCACTGCCTGGAGAGACACAATTAGTATTCATTCTTGTACTCAACAAATATTGATCCAGTGCAGAGCATGATCCAGCACACTGCTGGGTCCTTGTTCTAGAGAGTGACTAATATGTAATCAGGGATTAGCATTGAGGGTGCAAAGTATTAGGATGGTAGCCCCATAGACGATGGGGTCCCTGCTTCCATTTTATATGGATCAGGAATGACTTCTTGGAACGAATGACATCTAAGCTGAGCAAGGTCAAGCCAAGAGAGTGGAAGCAGGTGTTGGGAGCAACGTGTGGCAGCCCAGAGTCCAGGGAGAGCACAGTGCATCCGAGAACCTCTAAGCAGTGACTAAATGACTTCATCGTAGCTTTAGGAGGTGAGAAAGGCCACAGTGAGGCAGGATCTGAGAAGGGGTCCTGCACATCTTGGGAAGGAGCTGACTTGCTTTTGTGCTGAGAGCTCATAGAGCAGCTCCCATTTCCTGAGGGTTCTCCTGGTCAGGTTTCATCACGGTCACTCTATGGACATTGTCTAATTTAATCCTTAAGACACAATCATCCTACAAATACTAACCAAGCACCTCCTCTGTCCTGCCCTTATTTGCAATGTTTTGTCTTGAAATTCTTTTCGAGCATACCACATACCCTTCATCCAATTTCTTCTAATGTTCATGTCTTATATAACCATGGGGAATTCACATTGGAACAATAAGATTAACTAAATACAAACTTTATTCAGGTTTCACCTAAGTTTCTAATAATGTCCTTTTCCTGCTCCAGGGTATGACCCAGGACAGTGCTTTGGATTTGGTGTCCGTTCCTTATTATGAATCCTAATTTATTCATGAGGTGACTGGGGGTTTTACAGGTGGCATGGTTTGCTCCAAGGCCCCCCTTGGAAGAGGAGGGGCCAGCCCAGAGGCCTCATGTGACTTCTGCTTCTTGGTTTGTGGCCACCAGGGATGCTTCTCCTTCAAGGGCAAGTGGACACCCTGGGTACCTGATCCCATTCCTCCAGAAGCCCCAGAAGCCACAGGGAATTGTCCTTCTTCTGTTACAGGATGTGTTCAAGAGCATTTGTGTACACTCACCTTTTCTCTCTGCTTCTGCAGAAATTTACCCTAGGAAATGAGTCATGGTGAAATTAATTAATGAACTGTATGGAGGAAGAAAAGCAGTATTTTTTTCCACTGCCTGTCGACTCCCTGATCTTCACATTACTGCTCCCTCTTGCCCTGGTAGGCCTGAAGAGTCCATCCGCCCCCTCCCCAGCCCTTACCCCCAGCACCAGGCATGTGACTCCAGTCTGGTCACACAGAACTGTTTCTTGGTGCTCGACATTCTGAAGACAAGAGGGTTGTGACGTGAGAGATGTGACCCCAGAACACTGCAAGGAAGGGTCTGGGCAGGACTGACATGAGGTGAGGGGAGCAGGGACCCAAGGGTCTGGGGATGATCCAGTTGCTGCAATGACTCTTGGGTCTGTGCAGCACCTGGGAATATAGAGAAAATGCCCAAAAGGTGGTCGGATTCTGCCACTGGCACCCAAAGAGTCCCAAGTCTTCCAAAGATGTGCTCTGTGGGCTGTGGCACTGCCACTTCCGCTACCCAGTGTCTTCTTTTTATCTTAGAGTTGTTACTAGGACATTGGGCCAGATTTGACTCCTTCCTTTTGACTATCTCCAATGAGAAAATGCTGACAAAGTCTCTGCCTCCAATTCTGAACCCCTCCCAGCATCTCCCCACTGCCTCTCCTCTTCCCCCATTGTTACCACATGAAGACGGACCTGCGTAGAGGAGGGATCTCACAGTGGCCAGGTGAGTTCCACGGTGAGAACGCAGCTAATCCAGCGGTTCTCAACCCGGCCCCATGCCACGGTGTCCCGGGGAGCATTGCAAGCACTCACGGACCTCTTGAGTCAGACTCTCCAAGGGGGGGCTCAGCCACCTGCGTTTAACCTGCCCCTCCTCTGAGGATTCTACTCTGGTTGGCATTGGGATCTTCTGAATTTCACACTTTCAGGTAAGAGTAAGGGATAAATTCTATAAAATTAGAATATAAATGAAGCCATCCATCCAAAGCGTGTCAGCTTCTTTGGTTCAAACATAGAATTGTCACACCAAACCGTAGTCATTGAATAGTGTACTATTTAAGCTACCGAATTCCAGGTGTCAGGGACAGACCCTTAGAGCTGGGGTCACCCAATAAAAAAGGTTATTGAGAATTGATTAAATATGTATATATGCATAAATACATTCAAAATTATCTATATACATATATTTAAATTGTGTGTGTGTGTGTGTGTGTGCGCGCGCACACGTGCACGTGCTCCCTCAGGGTCTTCCACTCCTCCCCTAGTTCTGCAAACACCAGGTGCACCTAAAATTTTGTTGGAAAAGGTGATTTCTGCAAGAGAAAGGAAGCCTTTGAACAGTCCTATTCCAGGCTCCGACTGTGCTAGTTAAGGCCCTGCATTCCTGCCAGCATCTCTCTGTTTCCTGGAGAGCTCAGAAAAGGCTCCTTCAATCCGCCTGTTGGGAAGACAGCTTTGTGGGCAGAGGTTTTCCTGCCTCTGTCAGGCCTCCACATTCAGGATGAGACAAACCTTCCAATCTCACAAAGTCTCAGAAGCAGTGAAGGACTCCTGAAATGAAGGAAACTTGTGCTCATTCAGATAGCAGATGCAAGACCTTCTCTGCTGGGACATTGCTGAGAATGCAATGGAAATAGATTCTAGACAAAGCTGGAAGGATAAATGAGCTGAGGCAGAATCTGAAAACTACTGGTTGCCAACCTTCTAAGTATTTCTGAATACCTTTTCTAAAATCCGAATACCTTTTCTACAATCTGAATACCTTTTCTAAAATCCAAACACCTCTAAAATCTGAATACCTTTTCTAAAACATGACCTTTTCAGCCTGTAATGAGATTAATTTTCCCATTATTTCTAGAATTTTTAAAAAATTGGTAACACTTTGAGAGGCCAGTCATTATACATTCATTTGGTATGCGTGGCAATAGCAGTGATCATAATGAATTCATTTGATATTCATGTGATTGTCATATGCACTTTCATAAAGATACAATTGTAATGCAGCCTTCCTTTGGCTAGATGCCTTTTTATTTAACATTACATATATACTTATATTTAAAGTGTGTATGTATGTGTGTGCCAACTATTTTATCTGACATGGTCTTGTAGCTTCCAGGAGGTGGGTTCTCTCATGTTTCTGGTGCTTTGTCTCTAGCTCAGTTAGGGTGCTTCAAGAAACATCCTGGTACAATAGGCACCTTGCACCTTGCAGATTCACACCTACACCTTGGAAGGCCCTTTGAAGTTCATGATCCCTCTGGTCTCTCTCCAACACGCCCCAGTGGCTGATTGTACACTGTGCACTCCCTAAATATTGACTGAATTCTTGAGCAGATCAATAGATAACGGGGATCCCCTCACCTGAGTATACCCAGGCCATCTCACCTTCAGGACAAGAAAATCAAATTAAGTGTCCCTGGTCCTTTGCTTCTGTGTGGCTTCCACAGCTTGTCTTCAACAAGAATCTTCCACTCAGGAGTCCAGTTTCCAATTCATTTCAACACAACACAGAGATTAATCCTTGTTAACTTAATGATGAATATGATCAGTGGTTACTTTATCCTAGAAACGTTAAATGAAACCAGCCAGGATATTTGCTGTCAATGAGATGAATGGAGCAGCCTTGTATCTTTTTGTGCATGGCTTTACAAGGCGCTTCTCCGCCCCGCACTCAACCACCCTGAGGGAGGGGGATTATCTTCACCACATGGCTGGGAAATGGGAGGCTCTGGAAAACTAAGTGTCTTGCCCTGGTAGCAGCAGAGCTAGAATTTGAAGTTCTCTGCTGACCCAGGCCACCTGCTAAATCTCCTTGCCTTGTCCCCTCAGGAAGAGGAGAAACATTTTGCTCAATGGGGAGGGCGTCAAATGCTGAGGCCATCATGGAGTGGCGTCCTACCCCTGAAGTCAGGAGGGGAGACATTCTCCAACATTGTCTGTGGCCCTGACCTGCCTGCTTCTGGGGGCCAGGTAAATCAGGGTTCCCAGGAGCTCCCAAAGCCACCCCAGAGCAGGTCAAAAGGTGGCTTTCCTTCAGCATGACTCCCTGGGAATTGCAACTGGGGAAGTTAGCAAGATCTCTGTGAAATATTTCATGAACTGAACTTCTGTGTCCAGCAGCACAGAAAACTCCGATTTTGGAGCAAGAAGACCAAGGACCTTCAGGGAAGCAGCAGCCCAGGGGAAGGGAGCACACGAGGCAAAGGACTCACTGGCGTCCTTTCATTTTGATTTTCTCTTACGTTTTTCCATCCCTAATCAAATGCATTATCACATATTTAGTTTAATTACCATATCAGGTGGAAATTCATTTTTACTGATACAATTAAAAGACTGGCAAATAGTGTATTATAAGTGGCTTGGAGTCATGTTAAAAATGTGATAGTAATTGATATGATATTCACATGATCTGATGGAAAAGTTGATTATTTTAACTGTGTCAAGGGGAATTCTCTGCCTGCCTTTTCTGGCTCCCCCATGTCAGCCAAGTGTTAGGTAACAAAGGGGCCAACATATTTGTACCTAGGTTTCAGGATGCACCAAATAAGTGAATGGGAGGCACACAGATTCTGGGATGAGGACCTGGCAGTTAATTCTCCCATGCTCAACACTGGTCCTTGCCTGACCCTCATGCAGACATGTTTGCTGTCACAAAATAATTCACTTAAGTTAGTTAAATCTGCAACAACAACAAATCTGTTTATGATCAGTACAGACATTTTAGTACCTAGACCTTAATAAATTTAGTATATTGACCTTTTGGTAAAGCTACTGAGTGATTTCTATACGTTTACATCTTCATAAGTTTAAGTCTTTGTAATATCAGCACATTAAAAAAGAGTATTTAAATATGCATTGAATATCTGCATACGACACAAAAATGGGCCATCTCTCCATAAGGCAAGCACATTATTAATTTCTTTGCAAAATATCTGGACAAGATTTTTCAATTAATTTTTTTCCTGTTGTGTTTGCCTCCACCTGACACCACAGATGTGATGTTGTCTTTTTCACAGCTGGAGACCAACTAAAATGGCCTCTGGGATAATATGAATGTGTCAAGCAACAAAGAATATGGCATTTAAAGCAAGAGAATTCCTATATTCATGATGAAACTTTGCCCTCTCCTCATGTCCCTTTCCTAGCTTGTTCAGACAGTGTCTGCAATTTCCTGACCTACCAATTAGTTCTTGAATGAGCAGGTTGGAAAACCACCCCGTGTCACATCCATGGCTAATATCCTCACTTATGGGACCTTGACCTGTGCCAGCCAGCCTTCTCATGGAGTGCAGTGTGATGAGTAGTTCCATGCCGGCCTAATTGCAGTTTGTGGGTCAATCCCCACTACAGCATCGTCTGTTGACTTTGGTGCTATCTCGAACACTGAGTGTTTGCTGCCTGCACCATAGATCTTTGTGTGCACGCATGTTCACACATGCGCTTTCATGTGCACATGTGCTCAGCATTCCCAGTTAAGAACCACCCTGAACTTCACGGGCAGCCATGTATCCAGTTGCGTCCTTGTCTCTACATCTGTAACATGGGCTTCATTTCCATGATTCTGTCTACACCCTTGACTATGTCTACATAACTTCTTTGTAAGTGATAAGGAAAAGAAATTGACAGGGACCGATGACTTGGCAGCAGCAGTCATTTGTAAAGGCAGGGAAAGCCCACTGTTTGTGTCTAATTTACTTACAAAATTAAATTTGGTCTAATTGGTTATTTGTATAAAGAATTGATGGCGACTCCGGCCTGGTCATAAATGTCAGCACTGATTGTTCTTCCTTAAGCTGGCCCCAGCACCACAGTCCCCACCTCTCAGCTCATTTTGGGCAGCCTCATCATCAGGCATTTGTACAGATGGCCTTTGGTGGAAGAAATTTGATTGGGTAAAAAAAGTGAAAAATATATGAAGTTTTATTAACTATTCTCTCTCTGCTTTAGACTTCTGCCTTACCTAAGAAGATTACTTATTCATATTTTAATTATTTATTTAGCTTAGTTTATTGAGCATCTAATTTGA
The DNA here is from genome assembly GCF_028858775.2 of Pan troglodytes. Taxonomy (NCBI): domain Eukaryota; kingdom Metazoa; phylum Chordata; class Mammalia; order Primates; family Hominidae; genus Pan; species Pan troglodytes. Next base: position 140,921,465 of record NC_072406.2, on the reverse strand, counting down.
ACAAGAAGCCTTAATGCTTATCTAGTCATTCATTCATTCATAGAATAACCACAAGACCTCTGCCTAGAGAGCTTCATAAATCCCTTAAGACCAAAAAAAAAAAAATGTCCTTTCCAACCTGTGAAGAGTGTTACTGACTCTAAGATGACAGACAATAAAAATGTGTCTGGGATACTGGTGTGGCACATTCTCCAGCTAAGTGACAATCCATTTACCAGTCTCACAGTGAGAAGGATGACAATTTTAACCTCCAAAAATGACAAGTATCTGTTGGCCTTTGTGTGTGACTTGCTAATAGTTGAAAGCACGGATTGAAGACCACAAATGCCCAAATCTTTAGCAGGAACACTGCTTGGTGTCTTCTGAGCTACAAGATTCTATTCGTCAGTCATTTATTTCCCAGCCACATTTAATTGAGGGCCTCCTGCTTATCAGGCACTGTCACAGGCACTGCAGATGAGTGGCGATCCCAGGAAGTCCAGCTCTCATTCCACCTAGCTTGGAGAGGCAGAGAACACAGCAAGGCAAAATCTTATGAAAGAAATTAAGCTTTGGAGCCTATTTTAGTTAGGAGGATCAGAGAAGGTCTCTCTGTATGCGAGTTTCAAGCTAAAAACAAAAACAAACAAAAAAACAAACAAAAAATGCCTTGTAGAAACCCAAGGAAGGGCATTCAGTGAATAAAGAATAGACCACGAACAAGAAGAAGGCCCAGAAAGTAAGAGCAGAACAAGCAGACACTGAAGCCTGGCAGGAGGTGGGCGTGTAAATGCCTACGCTGTGGCGGTGAGCAGGGATTGAACCGGCAGACGGGGAGGAACATTTCCATATAATTGTTTATTGTGATGGAAAGTCAGAGGAGGACTTTAAGTGGGAGGAAAACTGGATTTGAGGTTTTAAAATTTCCCCTAGACTACAGAACAGATATTGGTGTGGTGGGTGGGCGTAGGGGGTGGGAAAGCAAGAATGGAAGCAGGAAAACCATCTGGGAGATCCAGCTAGCTGGCAACCTAAATTTCCACTGACTTTCTATGTAGTTAACGATATCTTCTGCCTACTTACAAGATGTCGCCACTGACCCTCAGCTCAGAACCTACTGTGACAGCGATGTAGGAGCAAGGGTGTAGTCAGCCAGCCCGAAATGCTTCTCCAACAATGGAGGGGTGCGTGGCGCTCTAGGTTATCAAGGCCGTAGGTGCCCAACCACTGCAGAGCATGGGCCAGCTGAGCTTCTGGGCAGTGGGAGCTATTTTTCCCAATAGCAAACTAGGGATACGCCCTGTGGACCCATCTCACAGTGACAAGGAAAGCACCATCCAGGAAGACCTGGCATTCACATACGAGACCCCTAAAAGATTTCAAATAACAGCAAAAATACTGTGGGGACTTTTCCTTTACCAGTGAAGCAAACCAAAAGTTCCCATCTCAAGAATATGTGGGTTAGGACCCAGAGTAATATATGGTGACAACTGATGCGTTTATGATCCTAACCTGCTTTAAAAATGTGGACGAACCTCCAGAGTCCATAGAGGCAGATACACTGCTTGGGAACTTGCAACAACATTCAGCGCACTGTCTCACTCGGGGGGGTGTCTCCACTTTAATCATGATTCTCTCTTGGGACCACCAGCCCCAAGATTCCACCCTCTGAGTAAAGCTATTGGTATAAACAGTGGACATGTGACCCAGAGGGGACCAATTACGGCCTCTGTGGCAGCTGATCTCTGGGTGCCTTTTCAGAGAACAAGTCCCATGTGTTGAGCTCTGAGGCTGTGAATTCAAAGCTGTTCTTGGCTACATTTTCTGCTGTGTGGAGTCTGTCTGTCTACAGAACAAAGCCAAATAGAGGCAAAAAAAAAAAAGATGAAAATAGATGTGAGGAGAGATAGAGAGAGGGAGACGGGGAGAGAGAGAGGTTGGGGGGAACCCTGGTGGCCCTGGGTGCTCTAATCTGTCATTGAGTCCCTGTTTCATACAGTTTGCCCAATCTGTAACTAACCTCAGCTTCCTTCTCTGCCATGTAAACTAATACATTCATGTTTTGCATAAGGCATTTGACTTGGGTGTCAGTCACCTGAAATGAGTGACGATTATTAATGGCGATTATTATCCATGTTTTGTGAAAGCCTGAATTTCTCTGTGTTTCAGGGGTACCAAGCACTGGGCTAGGCCCTGCCTCCCTGTCCTCAGTCCATCTGGGGAAGGGAAATCTGCACACGAGTGTCCTCCCATCTCTAGAAAACTGCCTTCTCATGCAATTTTTGACTACTCTGAAGCCATTTTGCTCATCAGACCTGTACTAAATGCAAGCAGCATCCGTATGGGTGATTCAAGTGGATCAGAATACGCCATCCTTGGAGGGTGCCACCTTCTGCCTGTCTCCCCACACAATTCCACCCAATTCCTCAGGCAGCCTTTGCTGTCACAAGCCATCCTGACTGGTTTATTTCTCCAGATGTTTTGTGATCTCATCTCTTATTAATGTCTCTAGGACTTTGCCCACCATCACCATGGGGTCAGACACACTGTCTCCTCCTCCCTGGTTATTACCCTGGCCCCTTGCTTAAAGCCTCAAGTTTGCCATCCTTCAATCTGTCAGGGACTTTTATTTTTAAAGCAAGCCTTAAAAAACACCAATTATTGATAGACTAATCACTTCATTCACTTTAGGAATTACTACAGACAGAGCATAATTAACCAAGAATTCTGTTCCCTAATATTTCTTAACTTTAACAATTGGTCCTAGGACACCCTGAGTTTTTTCCCCAGTAGTATCTTATGCCCAATACTATTGCCCCTTCTGTTACACTACTCAAAGCCACCTTTTGTTTAATTTCTCCCTAGAAAAGTTCTCAATCTGGCAGTTCAGCAGCCGACTGCTGAAGTCCAGGATGAATCAGCCGCATGGCCTGGAACACCCTCGGAGCAGTCTCTTTCCTCACAGAGCTGTTTTTCCCCTGCTGACCTGTTGAACTCAGGCAGAACACCAAGGACATGGAGGCACGCACACACACAAGTGAATGTGCAGTTGGCCCGCTGGCTGATGGCTGAAATTGCAACCTGAGGTCCTTTTTTCCCCTTGGACATGACTGCGTTTCATCAACTAGGAATCCTTCCCTTTGGTGTGCCACTAGCAGCATATTCTTCTTTGTCTAAATTGCTCTGCCGGGAAAGCCCAGTCAGGAGAGTGACCACAGTGGATTGGCTCCCGTGTGTGAAGATGTAGACTGGATACTGTCTGCCTCGGTCTCCCCACCTAACATGAACACACGTGCCTGGAACTTTACAACTGGGTTTCTGCTTCCCACCAAAATGTGTACATTTTATTTATTTATTTATTTGAGACAGAGTTTCACTCTTGTCGCCCAGGCTGGAGTGCAATGGCACGATCTCGGCTGACCGCAACCTCCATCTCCCGGATTCAAGCAATTCTCCTGCCTCAGCCTCCCGAGTAGCTGGGATTACAAGCATGCTCCACCACACCTGGCTAATTTTGCACTTTTAGTTGAGACAGGGTTTCTCCATGTTGGTCAGGCTGGTCTCGAACTCCCGACCTCAGGTGATCCTCCTGCCTAGGCCTCCCAAAGTGCTGAGATAACAGGTGTGAGCCACTGCGCCCGACCAAATGTGTGCATTTTAAATGAACATCTTACCTTAAAGGATTCATGTTCTGAGAGAACATGCAAAGGGGAAGTGGAATTTGAATAAGGAGGCAATTTCCTTATTCAAGTAGGAATATTGCAGCTCTCTCAGGAGCTGGGCGCGTCCTTTCAGATGGCACAGATCATCTCCTCGACATTGGACTTAACTTTTTGAGCCAAGGATCTATTTCTGCACCAAGAAAAGTGTTCCTCATTTTCATTCAAGATGTAGTAAATCAGGAAAAAATGCAGGAAAGGTTTGAACTCAATGTGATTGTGAGAATGCAAATCTCCAGGCCTTTGCCATAGATGGGTCCTTCCCCTCCTTCTCAGAGTTTTCCATCCTAAAAACATAATCATTGGTCCCATGTGATCCTTCCTTCCTCTGGTGCTGGAAAGAATTGCGGGTCTCCATAACAAACTTGACACCTTGATCACATTCCCCAATTAATAATCCCACTGATTCCACCAGCTCCTTGAAAATGGCAATATTGGTTCTAGTTACAGCATTCAGAACGTGCAAGGAACGATGGACATTGCAACTTCCAAACCTTCCAGTCGGAAACTGAATTTAGGTTATGATCTTCAAAACCTGGCAAAAGAAAGCACTAGTTATTTCCACCTGTTGAATTATTTTTCCCTCCAAAAACCCACTGTTGTCACAAGATGCCGATGCCTGCTCCCAGGCTATTTCTACTGACAATACTGAGTTCCAGTTCGGAGACTACAGGATGTTCATAGCTACAGTGTAAATAATAGGCCATTCTTCAGAGGGCAAAGTAACTTGTCTCTAATTTTCAAAGGATATGCTTTACTTAACTTAGGCTAATTAGTTGTGGTCTTCCTATAAGCAATAAAAACATGACATTTGCTCTCAAACTTTAACTAGCTATTCAATAGGGATTGGTCTCCTAAAACTTTAGTGGTGTTATCAGTATCTTAAAAATCCACAGCAGCTACGCCCCCTCTTCCTCTAAAGTGATTAAAGTTGGAGACAGTTCTTTTCACTCGGTTTGTGGAAGCAGAAAGATTTTGCTTTCAGACTGGTTGGTGTGAGTTTATCATCCCTCAGCTTGCTTTTTGCTTCTTCACCGTGTGACACATCAGGTTACTTTGTGCTACGGAAATTGCCAAGCATTTCCATACCTGTGTTTTCTAGACCAAGTCATTTTAAAGCTTTTTATCATGCTTCTACCACATGGACAGATTGTCAGCTTAATTACTCTGCCTTAGAGTCACTAATATGCCTTGAATATCAGATCTAAGGTGGAAGAAAAGCCAAAACACCACATCTTCTATTGCTGAGGAGGTGATCACCGGAAACACACAGCTCAAACATGTGAACACAAGCTGTGATTTGGTTCTATTTATTGTCTGAGTTTTATTTATCTGATACCTTCCTGCTGGAGGTATCCTTTGGTTTTGTTTTTTGTTTTGTTTTGTTTTCTAGCCCTCACAAAACATGTTTTGGAATGAAGTGTTGCTTTTTTCTTGAGAATTGATAGCATACCTTCTCTAAAATGGGAAAATAAATGACCTCCTGTTTTGCAAGGCTGTGATGTCATTCATTGCTTCGCAGCTCCAGCAAGCTGGAGGCTCCTGCAACTCCAGCTACCAGCCCCATTCGCCATCAAATCCACTTCGTATTTTCTGTTCTTTTGAGAGGTGCTCTCTTTCCTCGGTGATTGTTGCTGTAATTACACAAATGATCTGCTCCACTGTCACTTCTAGTCAAAGGTGTCATCTAAAATTAAAAATTCATGTAAAATCTAGAGATGCAACTTTTAAGCAGACAGTAGAGACCTGATCTGATTTTACAATGTTTTTCTTAACCCCTTACGTGCCTCATGGCTATGATGTGAGGTGGTGGGACAGCTCACGGGAGCTGGGAGATTTTGCAGACCCCACCGGCTGAGAAGTGTCTGGATCACTCTGCTGGGGCTGCCGTTACACAGCGCCACAGACGGGGGTATGGGGTAGCTTCAGCAGCAGAAATGTTTTGCCCCACAATTCTGCAGCCTGGAAGCCTGAGGTCAAGATGTCGGTAGAATCGATTTCTTTGGGGGCCTCTCTCCTCAGTTGGTGGATGGTTGCCTTCTCCGTGGGTCTTCACGTGGGCTCTCCTCTACTTGTGTCTGTCCAAATTACTCTGTTCCTAAGGACCCCAGTCATATTGAATTAGGGCCCACTCTAGTGACCTCATTTTACCTTAATTACCTCTTTAAAGACTCTATCTCCTAGTGGGGTGTGGTGGCCGGCGCCTGTAGTCCCAGCTACTGGGGAAGCTGAGGCAGGAGAAGGCGTGAACCCAGGAGGCAGAACTTGCAGTGAGCCAAGGTCGTGCCACTGCACTCCAACCTGGGCGACGGAGTGAGACTCCGTCAAAAAAAAAAAAAAAAAAAAAAAAGACTCTATCTCCAAATACAGTCACCATCTGAGATCATAGGGACCTCAACACAGGAATTCAGAGGGGCACCATTCAGCCCCTAACAACGTCACACTACCCTCCAAGGTGAACCAGAGTCCCAGCGGGAAGGTGTGACAGGGGAAATCCAGGTTTCTGAGGGAGACTCTGTTTCCAGTGGATCCAGCTATGCAAGGCAACCCCTGGCTTGAAACCTGGAGAAACTGTGTTTCTAACTATGTTGAAGACGGGGCTTAGATCACGAATAACTTCGTGGACACCTTCAATACTGGAAGTTGAAAGGTCAATGTAGGTCCAAGGTGTTTAATTTTATAACAACGCTTTGCATTTACTTGGGTCTTAAAATATTTGTAGAGTAAATCTATGAATAAAATAGGTGAATCATGTTATTATTATGTTTCTTGTTTTTAATTTAAAAAGCAGTGAAATTAATATAGAGCAAAATTAGGTGTTTTTGAATTTTTGGTGTATACTCTGTGAGTTTTAACGTATACATAGATTTACGTAACCACTACCACAATCAGGATATACAGCCTCTCCATCACCCTCTAAAATCCCCTCATGCTGCCCACTAGTCATTAAATGCTCCACACATATCCCTGACCTGTGGGAACTGGTATTTTCCCCGACCTTATAGCTTAGCCTTTTGTGAGAATGTCATAGACAATGTGTATGTGTGGAGGGTGAGCCCGCATAACACCTTTGAAAATTTGAGTTATTTTCTATTGCTGAAGAGTCTTCCATTGTATCAATGTTCATCTATGCACCCACCAGAAGATATTTGTACTGGTTACAGTTTGGGACCAGTAAGGAAAAAACTGCTATAAACATTGTGTCTAGGATTTGTGAATATACTTTGCTTTTCTCACGTCACAGACAATGTGTATGCGTGGAGCATGCCCCCCATAACGCCTTTGAAATTCATCCACATTGGGTATATTGTTTGTTATTTTCTATTGCTGAAGAGTCTTCCATTGTATCAATGTTCATCTATGCACCCACCAGAAGATATTTGTACCGGTTACAGTTTGGGGCCAGTAAGGAAAAAACTGCTATAAACATTGTGTCTAGGTTTTTTGTGAATATATGTTTGCTTTTCTCCTGAGTAAACATCTAGGAGTGGGATCAGTGATTCATATGGTAATTTTATGTGTAACTTTAGAAGAAATTGTCAAGCATTTCCAGAGTCAACCTACTATTTTGCATTGACATTTATACATGTGATATATTTTGAGTTAGCTTTTGTGTAAAGTCTGAGATATAGGTTGAAGTTGACATTTTCTCATATGAATGCCTAACTGTTGAAAAGACTATCCTTTGTCCTTTGAACTGCCTTAGCATCGTGGTCAAAAATGAATTGATTGTATTTTTTGGGCCTATTTCTGGACTCTATTTTATTCCATTGGTCAATGTGTTTATCATTTCAGCAACATCACACCATTTTGATTAAATTAACATGGAGTAAACTTAGCTGTTATAAAAAAATTAAATTTGTAGCTTTATAATTTGTAGTCTTAAAATTGGGTAGTGTGAGCTCTTCAATTTAGTCCTTCTTTTTCAAAATTGTTTTGGCTGTTCTAGTTCCATTGCCTTTCCTTATACATTTTATAGACAGCTTGTCAACAGCTACAGAAAGGCCTGCTGGAGTTTTATTGGAAGTGTGTTAAGTCTACAGATCAGTTTTGGGAAAAATGACAGTAACTATATTGAGCTCTCCAGTCATGAACATGATGTGTCTTTCCATTTATTTAGATTATCTTTGATTTCTATCATCAACATTTTGTAGTTCTCATCATCAGATCTTTACATGTTTTCTTATATTTACACCTACTTTTTTTGAGCTATTGTAATTTTTTATATTATTGGTTTTCAATTATTGACTGCTAGTATATAAAAATATGATTTATTTTTGTGTTCCCTTGAATACTCTCACCTTGCTATTATTAGTTCTAGAAGCTTTTTTTCCTGTAGATTTTGTGGGGGTTTGTACATAGACAATCACACTGACTGCAAATAAGGACAGTGTAATTTCTTTTTTCCCAATGTGGTACGCCTGTTAATTCTTTTTCTTGCCTCGTCGCACTGTCTAGCTCTTCATTTTTATATGTTTTAGTTTTCTATTTTCTAATACATTAGACAATTCTATTTAGAATGTCCAAGAACTTACCCAGGATCACATGATTAGAGGTTGCCATAATGGAAGCTAGAATTCAAGCAGCTGGTTTTAGTTCCAATTTACTTTCAATTCTGCACCCCAGCCCCCACCTTTTTCAGGAGAATACAGACATACAAAAGAAAAACAAATAGGACCCTCCTGCAGTTTCCTCTTTGACTTTGTAGTAACATCTTATTGAAGATGATCGCTGGAAATGCGGCTCTTTTCTCCTCAGTTTTGGAGTTAACAAGCATCAAGGGTGGCTTGGGTCCTCAGCCCTGATGAGAGAGTCCTTTCCAGCCATGAAAACCCTGTGCAGTCAGTGTGAGGTCACTAGGCTGGCAGAAAAACCCCGAGTGCTCTTAGGGTGATGAGTCAGTGAAAAAGCTGAAGCGAGGGCTGGATTCTGCCCATTCCTCCCTCCACTGACAGCCTCGCCCTCCGCTTCCTGAGATGCTGGCGGGAGTTGGCAGCAGTGCAGAACCCTCCACTTCTGCATAGCTCACCCCTTGCGGCTGTTGCTGGGAAGCTGGAAATGCAAGCTCTGCAGAGTGGAGTGAATGGCAGCACACTGGCCTCACCAACTTATGTCGCTGGACCAGCAAACTGTGTCCCCAGCCCAGGCCTGACTGGGACAGGGGATCATCTCACTAGCTATCAGCCTTGGCCTCCTATCTGGTTTCTCTCCTTCAGGAAGGCCCCTTTTCTTGGAAAGAGCCCCACCATCCATAAGAGGGTCTTCTCACTCAGGAAGACCCCAGGATGGGGCCATAGGGGACCTTCCTGCAGGGAGGCTCAAGCCTCCTTCCCCAAGACCTCAGACTGCCTGTGTAGCAGCCCTGAAATACATTGTATCAAACCATAGTAAAGTCTAAAAACTTAGTTTTGAAAAATAGTTTGAAGGTTGGTGGCGCCTTTTGTTTCAAAGCAAAAGAAGATGAGAGGAAGAGTTTTACTCCCTGAACTTCCCCTACTACAGTATGTCCTGGGGAGGGAGGAAATGGGAAATCAGAAGCCTTAGAAACTGTCAGCAAACATTTTCATTCTCTTTTTTTATCTGGAAGTGTTTGGGCTCAACGGACTTTGTTTTGAATGTGTTTGAGTACAGAATACAGTGAATATTATAGCATGAACGTGGCCCCACATACTCTGCAACTTACATCAAACAACTCATGATGCATTGAAATGGGACTTCTATTTTGTGCATCATTTACAACTTATTGCTGTAATTCCACAGAGCCCACCATCCCTGTAAAGTAGGAGGCAGAGTTTGATTGGGTTATTGTATTTCTGCAAGAGAATCTGATGGGAGTATTCTGCATTTCCTTGCCCCAGATACAAACTGCATGGACCACTCATTTAGATATCTGTCATTAATGCAAGGAATGAGATTTTTTTTTTAAAAAAAAAAAAAGGTGAACTTGCGTAGTTTTCTAACTTCCAGATTTTGTAATTTCAAATGTACATTAATTTAATTTTATTGACCCGACAAATGATTGTATAAGGGATGTTACCTTTCTCCACTGTTGAGTAAGCTGTCAAATCTAAAAGGAATTTTCACAAAGATATTCAAAGCCTTCAAGAAACTTGTTAATTCATTAATGCTTCCTAAATCCTTTGGAAATAAACGTGTGACATGCCGTTCTTCTACCATTGTTTGCCATAACAGTGACAGAGAACTGTGTTTCTCTGTTGTTGAGCTTTTAGCCCCAAATGACAAGTGCCAGAATTAGTCTCATATGCTCAACTGCATCGTGAGGAAAAGCAAGAAAGGGCTCTGCTGCTGGAAACCCCAAAGTGGGAACTGGAAAAGCTGCAGGGAAGAGAAAAGAACTGAACCTGAGCATCTAGTTTGAGGTGGAGGGAGCTTGGGCTCCCTGTTATTGAGGCTGCAGCTTAGCTTTCTGCTTTCCAAGTCCCAGCTATGTCTCTCTCTCCTTCAAGTTCTCCGAGCTCCTTAACACCAGGTGTTAGTTTGTCTGAGCAGGTGTCTTCCCGCTGGACTAAGCAGGGATACTCAAAGGCAAAGGCTCACTGGCGACAGCCTTGCTGGAATTAGACTATCCCATCTGGTTTGGCTCCTGCAGGAGCAGAGCAGCTGTGGGTGTGGCTTTGTCTATTGCAGAATATTCCTGCCTGGAGAGCAGAGGTGGTATGCAGAGAGGTGCCTGGTGTCCTTCCAGAAGGAATCTTTCCCAGGCATGAGCTCTAACTCACACCTTGTTTGGTACAGGTGAAGGCAGCAAAGCATAAGGAAGTAGGACAAAATTCAGAAGCACTGGATACCTACGAGCTGCCACAAGGAGAGGTCTGGGCTGGAACCAATGGCAGGCATATCTTATCACACAGTCACATGTTGACGGGAATTAATGGCCACTTTGTATTGTGTGATTGGAAGATTCTATTCTATAGAACTGGCTTACCCTGAATTTGGCTCAATAGGTGGCTCAAGAGTCAGCCAGAGAGCCCAGGGCCCTGGAGACCAATAAGGCAGCATGTCACCTCCATACACGTGATGCCATCAATGGAGGTCACCTAATGCCAGGTCCCCAGCTTCCACATGGGGATCAGTGTGGGCACTGGGTGGATTGTGAATGATCAGCAGGAATAAGAAGTCAGCACTTGTATTTCAAAAACCTGAATCTAGATAAGTTGAATTTTATAATTTGGAAAGAACCCTCATCAAAGAAATAAATTCTAAAACCCAAATGGCTTGCAGGACTCTGAACTTCTAAGATTAAACATATTTGTGCAGGAGCTGGAGCCGGGTAGTGTGATTGAGGGAGAGAACACAATGGGATCTCTGTGTTATGACTGCATTCCCTGCTGTGTGACCTAGGACAAGTCACCTAACCCCTCTGAGTCCACAGCTTGAAGAATATTAGTCCCGTAGATCTTGTGACATGATTAGATGAGATATTTGTGATGCACGCTGTAAACTGCAACACTTAAAGGTTTAATCAAATTTTACTCAATTGTTTAATAGAGAACCCTACTGTCATTCATTCAGTGAGCATTTGTGGAGACCTGTGGTCTTGCTGTAAGCATTGCCAGGGTCTCAGAGGAGGACAGGCCAGGGCACAGACCCATGACAGGCTCCTATCTAGGCTGGGAGGCCTGCGCACCTTGCTTTTACTATAAAACTATTATTTTTTCTGTGGAAAAACACAAAACCAAGGTTCACTCTTGTCATGTTTACGGAAATGTCATTCAGCTGACAGAACAAAGAAATACTAAAATCCTAGCTAGATGGCCAATCTAAAAACTGATTTTGGCCAGGTGTGGTGGCTTACGCCTGTAATCCCAGCACTCTGGGAGGCGGAGGAGGGAGGATCACTTGAGCCTCGGAGTTCCAGACTAGCCCGGGCAACATAGTGAGAACCTCGTCTCTACAAAAAATAAAAATGAAACAATCAACAGGGCATGGTGGCGAGTGCCTGTAGTCCCAGCTACTTGGGAGGCAGAGGTGGGAGGATTCCTTAAGCCTGGGAGGTGGAAGGTTTTAGTGAACCAAAATCACGCCACTGCACTCCAGAGTGAGAGACAGAGTGAGACCCTGTCTCAAAAATAAATGGTTTTTGTATTAATTTTGTATTAAAACACACTCGCCTTCCAGGTTTTAGGAATACAGCGAGCTATTCCTGCCAGGCGTATCATGAAGCTGATTTATTTGACCCGCATTCCTGAACTAAGACATTTAATTTAAGGGGAATTGGATAGATAGCTGTGACTCACCTTACTGTATAGATTGGACGGATCTCAGAGAGGAAGGGCTTGGGTTTACTGGTGGATGAGGTCATAAACTCCCCAGTAACAGGAAAAAGGAGTTGCAGTTGGACTATTAATTGAGTTTCCTCACAGGGGCCTGAGCGAGCTGTATTCCTACCTGAAAACCGCCTGGGCCTTTATTGATGTGTTAATTTGGATACGGTACCAGTTGTCAGTGAGAATCGGAGCTCTCTGAGTCCACACGGGCTTCTCCCTCCGTGTCAGTGAGAAGGCAGCGTGCAGACTCACTAACCAGCTAGCCCATCATCTCGGTGTCATAAATGACTCGATGTTGCCCTTCTGTCAAAATGGATTTTCAGGCGAGAGATACAATCACGTCTCATGCATCACTGTGTGTGACACTATTGATTTGATATTGACTCTGAGCGTCCTTTCCGGGATGCATTCCAACAGGTGGCCGGGCAGACACCATTTTCCCAAGAGGGTCTGTGAAAGAAAATGTGCAAGTTGCCTTTTAAAAAACCTCTCTCTTAAAACAAACTTCCGAAGGGGATTTCTGAAGGCAGAGTGGCTTTCAAGGCCATGCTTCTTGGTACAGAGAGAAAGGGGAGAGGTGATCAGTGCTGGGTGGCTGTGGCAGGCATGCTCTGTGCCGGAATTCAGTCTTTATTTCTTCCATGACTTGAATCGTGCTCCTGCTTTCCCAAAGCACCATCTGTCTGCTTCTGCGGTTCTGTCCTCCTGAGTCTGCCCCATGATTTTCAGGTAGAAAAGCCCTCTTGTTAGCTGGGAGACCCGTGAGAGTGAGTCTCTCACTGGCTGGTGCCCGTCACCAGCCCTCTGGGACCATGGAGGTTGGGTTTGTCACCCTGCCTGGTCCCCAAAGCTAATGAGCCACAACAGGGAGAAGTCCAGTCCCTGCCACCCCTACGATGCCCCCTCAACCCCTCTGCAGGAACACAACCAATTTTGTCACACTCTTCCACATTGAACCCCTAGAGTCTTGCCAAAGTCCTGGCAAATGACAGGTGCTCAATAAATATTTTTGAATTCTCTCAGAGTACGACCCTCTTCCTTAATTCAGCCGCCATTCCACCGAATTAGACAATGAGGAGAGGGTGCTGTGGTTTGCCAACAGTGGAGCAGAAAGAGCAGGATCTCAACCTCCTGGTCAAATGACAGGCTGATGGCTTGGCCCTCGCAGGTGGCAGGATGCTGGAAACTCACTTGAGAGCTCTCTGGTTAGGGACATCTGACTGCATTGCATTGTTTCTTCTTTTTTCTTTATTTAGCCAAAAGGAAGATTTTGGAGAACAGCATTCAGTGTGTATTTTGCATTGTCCATGTTGCAACCAAATGCATCACTAAGCAACACCTTGCCAGAAATATTCAGCACAAAAGCTCCTGCAAATATATGATTGCATTGGGTGGGATGAACAATACATTATACACAAGGTGCAATTGGGTGTCTGTTTTATATTTTCCTGTGTAGTTTTATAGCTAATTAATCAGGTGACCATCTATACCAAAAAGCTATAAAACCAGGAGAACCAGGAGGAATGTGCTTTCAAAAAAATGTGCCACAGACAGGGGGTGAAGAAGGAAATCTGACAAAGGTTTCATAGTAAACTAATGAAAACCCCGGCGCAGTTATTCTGGGAACACATTTTTACAAACGATGTTATATGCTTTCCCTCTTTCCTCTCAAAAGTCAAAGTCACAGAGGAAGTGTTTTGTGATTAAAATCTGGCTGCCAATTATATTTATAATTTTAGTGAAAGAATTTGTGGAATTCATAAATGGAATCAGTAAGTTTTAATGAAAAAAACTGAATCACCTAATGAGAGTGGGGAAAATTACACTGTCCTTTAAAAAATTGTCCTAATCCTGTTTAATAACATTAAAAGTAGCAGTTAAAATGTTGGCTGGCTTCCCCAGTAAGCTGCGTTATACCTGTTACTGAGTGACCCCATGTGTGGACCGTGCCTTCCACACAGAGCTGTGATGTCTCAGAATTGGCATGGCTCAAAGTGACCTTGTCATCTTTCCCAGGGACCCCTGACCCAGTGCTCCCAGGCAGCATTCCGGCAGGGCTCCTTCCATCCTCTCCCCAACCCCAGTTGCCTCCAGGCACCCCCCTCCACATGTGCCCTGGGAACTCTGCCTTTAACTCCCTCCTCACTAGTCCCAGCTCAAGCCCTCAGTATCTCCTATGTCGTTGTGTTGATCCCATGGTGTTTATTTCTTCCAGCTTCTCTGTTTGTTTCTACCATCTTCACTTCTATAAGAATAACTTGCCTAAAATAAATTTCATCTCAAACACCTTCCCCCGGATCAAAAGGCTAAAAGGCTTTCGATCACCTGCAAGCGTCTCCTTGCTCTAAGGTCCAACCCGGACCCACCTACTGACTTGTACATCCTGCCCCCTTCTCCCCTATCAGGACCATCTCCAGTGGCACACGCTCATGTGCTGGCTTGTTCCCTGGGTCTGTTCAGCCCGTTCCTTCTTCCTTTGCAATAATTCTCCCCCCTTGGGAGAGCCCTTTGCCTCCCTCCTCTTGCATCTTCTGTTGCTAATTTCACCAGGAGCAGAAGGCCGTGAGTGGGAGTGGGAGCTCCAGAGCCAGAAAGCCTGAGCTTCTATCCACTTACTGGCTGTATAGTCACGGGGGAAAGTTACTGACCCCTCTGTGTCTCACTTTTCTCATCTGTAACTAACATGGACATCTGCCTTCCAGGTGGCTATTGTGACTTCTGAGTTACTAGTGCCCAGTGCCTGGAACAGGACCTGCACAGGGGAAGCCCGGGGTCAATGCCACTGTCCATACAGCGTTTCTTCCACGAGGCTTTCCTGTTCCTTCACTGTGGCTCTTGGTGCTCCCACCATCCCTCTGCAGCGCTTTCCAACCAGATAATAAACCCCTTAGCTCAAAAAACACACCTACCACCTTTTTATATTCCTAGCACCAAGCACATAGAGAACACAATGTTTCTTGGCAATAACACTGCCTGATTTCAAGTGCTTTCTGCGGAGTAAGTAGAAAGTTGGTTAAAGGATCCAGGCCTCCTCACATCCCATATGAACTTTTACCAGGTGGTTGGAACAAATTCCTCAACCTCCATTCGTGGATAGGATGAGAACTAGTAAGTCTGCAAAAATCATTATTGTCTTTGCCAAAATATGTAATTAAATATAGTGTACCTTTCACATGCAAGAGACTACTTAGCCATCCCAAGAGACTTAAATAGTTCACATGAGTTTTCTATCAGGCCTTTGAGTGGGCCATTTTCTTTGGACTAAATTGAGTCAATTTCATCAAAATTGAAGAAGCAGTTGTGCATGTAGATAGAGTCTCTGATGGTGAATTTAATCAAATCCAAATGTCACCTCTTTAGGGATTCAAACCACCACCAATTTTATCTTTACTGCCAATTCAAGACTTGCATACATTTTTTAAAAAATCTGGAGGTCTTAGCCAGTTTATCTTCCTTGTCTTCTGTATCCAAGAAGCCAGGTCTCCCCACCAAGAGGCACTAAAGACTCACTCGCATGAAGGGCTTTGCCCTCTCCAGGGCCTAAGTCACTCCTGGGCTGTAAATAAGGTGCTGAAGAGAGATGGATTAATCCCACCAACACTAGTAGGTGCACCATAGCTTTAAGAGGCTTAGTTAATTCACACGCTTAACCATCGAATCCTTCAGCCTTACCCAGTAATAAATGACAGTGAGCAAAACCCTCTCTTAGGAGAAGAGAAATAATCTACATGGGTAATTCAACTTTTGCAGGGCATGGGGTTTCATTTACAGTGCAGAGGAGAGGAAATTTTCCTAATGGGTTGATGGGGCAAGGAGAGTGAAGTTACTTATCCTGGCTGAGTCCTTTAGGAAGCTCACTCTGAGTCATCCTTCCTGTCTTCCCTGCAGAGTCCTGGGCAGAATATCCAGGGCAGCATTGAGGCTGGGTCCTCCCTCTTGAGGTGCAAATGTTTTCCAACCTTAGCTGCTATCAGCATCCATCAATGCCCTTTACGGCTATGATGTCTACTGTACCTGCCTCCTAGTACCTCTGAGTGTAGTGCCTTTTCCTAATGACAGTACAATGTCTATTTTCACATTTATTCCGCACAAGTTTTATTCACTAAAACCATATTAGTTGTCTTATGCTTTAAAGGCAATGTACCTGCAGTGTGGGGCAAGCAATCTCACCCTGTATGCCTTTAGTATTTGTCGTTCCTAAATGAACTAGATATGTTGTACGATGGAATTACCGGGTTTGTATTCAATTGTAGCTTAGGGACCCATCACTGTGTGACGCTAGTTACTTCCCACTTGCTTTGTTTATCGCAGAGAGGGGAACTGAATTAGCATAAAATGCTACAAAGTAGTAAAAAGGATATTTTAGCACCCTGTCTATTTGACCTACTATTGACCTGATCTAATTCGTATTCTCTCTGGGATGTTTTAACACATCATTTTCCTTGCTAATATTAGGTCAGATTAGAGAATTATGGCCCCCCATTTATTCTATTCAAAAGACAGTCATTTCTGCTTCTACAAGAATAACCCTATCTTCACTGAGATCTTTCTTGTTAAATAAAAACACATGCTTTACTTTGCCTCTTAAACTGCAGTGCTGCCTCTTGCAACTGATTACTGGTGAATGACTATTTACCCAGTACTGTCTTCCTAAGCCCCGGGGAATGATACTGGTCATTCATAAATTGTCTATTGATTAGTTGCAACTAGAAATTAGATCCAAATCTTTGAAAGGAATTATTAGACTTTGAGTAACATTTGCCCTGGAACATTCCAAGGTCTGAGTGCAATTCTCTCCCAACCGTGAGGCTCCCGATTAATGACTGCTGTTTATGCAAAACCCTCCATGTGGAAGTGCAAAGTCAGACATATCCCACTGCTGGGGGGTGAGCCCCACCCTGCCTCTGGCCCCCCTGTCCCTGTCTCAGCACAACTCTCCTCAGTTTCACAAGGCGCCACTTTTAGGCAAGAGATTTACAGTAGGAATAAAGGTATTCACAAACATGATTTATGATCTGTTTAATGTTGAGACACTGTGTAATTTTTTAATTGATACAGTGTCTTAGTCTTTGATTTCTCTTCAAAAACACAAATTTAACAGTTGTCCTGGCAGTCGTTTGTGCACACACATACACACAATGTGGTAAAAGCAAAGCTCTCTGATAGCTACCTTCGCCTGACTGGCCGAGTGTCCTGTCACCGTGGCCATGTGGCCGGGCATGGGCACAGGAGTGTTTGCACGTGGGAGACACAGGGACGAAGCCCAGGGAACATGACTTTAATAACACTCCTTTAAAAATAAAAAAGGAAGCACACTGCAGCAAATGCTCTGTGGAGCCCCGAACTGATTAATTGCAATGCCAAACAGCTTTATTCTGCTTAATAAGAAATTAGATCACAACGGGGATTTGCAGAAATTACCTTGAAATGTTTGTGTGTTTGAATGATTGAACAATTTGTGCTAAAAATTATGTTACCCGGGTTTGAATCCTAAGCTTGAGAACAGATGCATGTTGGGCTAATCAGTATTCCAGAAAGAAAACACTCTCGGCTCTCGCCGAGGTGGATGGGGACAGGAGAGGCTTTCGGCGGCAGCAACTTTGCCGATAGCTCCATTGTCCACCCATTTGGATAGACAACTTAACAGTTCATTTGGAATTAATTAAATCTTAAAACTTACTGTCGGATAAACTCAGAGCCTGGGACGGCACCATTTGATTATTCACAGACACCCTCTATTCTACATGCAGCTTGCAGGGCAAGTGTCAAAGACGATGTCCAGCGCGTTAAAACCCCGGGCGCTTTGAATGCGGCCGTGGCAGACATTTAAGGGAGCCCACTCGGTTTCATCGGAACGCAAAAAACCCCAGCCTGATGCACAGCTCCTTGAATAACTTCTGAAAATCTTTTAAGTCAACCTTGTGTTTTAGTCAACAGGGAAGGTTTGACCCTTAACCTCTCAACAACCACCCATTTCATTATTTATCTGAGGGAATCAGAGTGTTTTTGTTCTTTCACAAAAGTCCCTGACACCAGGATATTTTTAATAGCTGAAATTTTTCATTCTTGTCACTATGCCTTTTGAAAATACAGGTATTTTCATATAACACGTAGCTAATGAGTGAAACTTCAGAATCCAACCTTTCCCTATAATCACGGCACAGGGCCTGGAGAAGCCCCACTAGTAGAGAACATCAAAATTAATTATTCAGCTCCCTGTTTTATACTCCTCATCTGTTTGATATTCTGTAGCACAGAAGGAGTCAGA
Source organism: Pan troglodytes (assembly GCF_028858775.2). Taxonomy (NCBI): domain Eukaryota; kingdom Metazoa; phylum Chordata; class Mammalia; order Primates; family Hominidae; genus Pan; species Pan troglodytes. Next base: position 140,903,211 of record NC_072406.2, on the reverse strand, counting down.
CAATTAAATTACTCCTCCCTCTGTCGAATCACAATGCTCCCTGCACCTTTTCTTCCACTCCGGAGGCCAGAAGCCTGTCTGTTTGCAAAGGGTAAATTGTGGAGAGAGGAGAAGACAGAGAAGAGGGTAGTTTTCTAACGGCAGTTCTGTTTTCTTCCACGTAAGGATTTTTAGAGAGCCTCTGTAAAATGTCCCCTTTTGACAGTGGTTATTTTAAATGTCTTCTTTGCCCTTTTGTGCTGGAGTCAAGGATTCTCACAGGAAAAAGTCAAAGGTTGTGGCCTCTGGACCATACACAGACCATCTTAGATGTAGCTTCCACGGTAGAATCTTCCCTTTCCCATCATTTTATAATCTCCTCCTGTTTCTCAGATAAATACATAAAACCTCCTAACCACTAGCAAAGATAGCTGAATCAATTAATTTGTTTTATTGAACAATAAAGCTGTCATTCTCTAAACTAGGGTGATTACATCTAAAGCCAAGAGTAGTTTCCAAGCACATCTGATCCCATGCTTGGGAAGTTGGGTGTGTCCGTGTGTGTGCACGTATGTGCTTGTGTGTGTGTGCACACGTGTGTGCTTGTGTGCTTGCGTGTGTGCTGACACACTCTGGGTTTGACTGGTTTTGATTTACTGGCAGTACAGCCAAAGAAAAGAGTGAGATGGCTGGATTAGCGCTGGAGAAATTGTGCCCTTCCTGTCCTGGGTGGGTAGATTGCTCTGTTTAGCCTCCGGGGGTGGACCTTACGTAAAGGATCATGTTTCTTCTGCAAAGGTCAGAAAAGTCAATGTTTTGCATGTATATGAATTCTTTTGGGGAAAGAGAACTTGCTTTGATCAGATTCAAAGAGGGGCTTTGTGATCCCTCAATCCTTACGGACCTCAGGCCAGTGAGATGTTCCTGCTTATGAGGTTCTGCAGTGCAGACTTAGTGCCTGACTCTAGGGCTTGGGGTTCGAGGTCAGGGGCAGCAGCCCAGCCTCCTTCTGCCACCCCACACAGCCTCCCCAAAGATGAGAGGAGGCTGATTCTTCTGGCCACAAGCCCACATTGCTTAGTAATTCCACCAGCATTTACCTATTAACCCAGAAATTAGATTTTAGATAAAAACTCCTTTCTTATACTTTGTAGCTGATTTTTAAATGAGAATTTAGGAATTATTGATATTTGCAGTGCAACAACATTTAGACTTATCGAATATACAGCATGGCATAATTTGGAGAAAAAGTCTCAATTTCATAAGCAACAGCATTGCAGACAAAGCTAAGAGAAGGATACATGAAGAAAAGGTTGCTCCTACTTGAAGATCATCATTTCCCTCTCTTTTGACCAGAACATTTCACAAATAGAATCTGCATTCCTATGTCAAGCAAATGTATTTTTTGGGGGGTGGGCTCCTCAGCTCCCACTCAACAGTTGGGTTTTCTGTCCTGTCCTGTCCTGAGAAATTCATCATAAAACTACACCGAAATCCACAAAGAGCAGATTTCATGTTTAAAACAAAATTATGATCCACAGTACCGATAATAATAATAATAACCCAGCAAACAACGTGCACAGTGTTTAAGGCATTTCTATTCCTGAACCTCAGCCTTGCAGAAGGCCAAACCTTGTGTCCACAGGCATCGTGGAGGTGTCTGGGGCAGAGACATGGTGGCGACCAGCTTGGAGAACAGAAGTCAGAAAGAACAATCGTGCACCAATGTCATGATCAGAGCAGCAGACACTCGGGTATTAGGGGACGCAGAAGGGCTGTGTTCTTAGCTCCTCCTGCACCCCGTCTTGCCCTGAACTCTGCAGGGGCTGGAGGCAGGTCCCCAGGACACTGACAGCATCTCTGTGCATCCTCTGAGCAGCCCTCTCAAGGCTGATCTTCTGGCTCTGCAACACCTGCCTGCCCACAGAGGAGGCTCGGTGTCTCTAAGGAGGGGATTTTCAGGCTCTCCGCTGGCTGTTGATCACATGGTGAAAGCTTTTATGGAGGAGCAGAAAGAGACCGACCTGGTGAACAGCCTGTGATGGCTGGGCCCAGTGCTGGCACTTAACAGTCAAGACTTTATTAAATATTTACAACTGCCACCGGGAAGGGAGGGGACGCTATTCTCCCCACCCGAAATGTTGTAAACCACCCTATCAGCATAAATGTGCCTTTTAATATCCATGTTTGGTGCATCAGAGGACCAGATTCACTGCTGGTGATTGGTCTCATTAAACCTAAGTGATGATTTTGACCCAGCGGATCTGTGGTGGCAGAACAGGAGGACCCCAAGCTCAGCCAGGGAGAAGGCTTCGAGGAGGGTCAGGGTGGGCTCCACACAGGGGTTTAGAACTCAGGCCGAGATGTCAGGGACCAGGCCCACAGCATCCAGGCAGGAGGGGATGGCTTACCAGAGCACTGGGGCTCCATCTCCCATCATTGTCTCCAGGACACCTCTTATATAGACGTTATGGTACCACACTGTTTTCCGCACCTCAAAGAGAGCTCAGTTTTGTTGTATCAGGAAAAGCAAGCTTTAAGAAAAGTGATTCGAATTTTTGCCTTTTAGTGGGATATATTGGGTTGATGCACACACAGTTAGCCACGGATGCAATACTCTCATTTAAATATTCTACCTGTACAAAAAGGTGATGAAAGGAAAACTTACAGAGATGTTGCTAAGTGGAAGATAGTTGTTGACCACCAAGCACCTAGTACTGTGTTCTCACTCTTTCCTGTGATTCTCCCAGATGCTTATTCTCATAAAGGCTAGGGTGCACATCACTCCAGTCTGCAAAAGGGGAGCCCCAGGCAGGCAGCCCCGTATTGCATTCCATCCCAGGAGGCAGAGAGCCCATGGGGCGTCTCTTCTCAGCCAGCCTCTGTGTCCAACATCCCCTCATAGAAGTGACAAGGACTGGGACAAGAGGGCTTTTGCTGATAGAAATATCAAGAAAGAGGTGATAGAACAAACTGAGAAATTAAATTGTAATAAGTTACCGAGGCCAGATGGTATTCATCTGAGAGTTGTAGAAGAATGAAAGACCAAAATAGCTAAGCAACTAATAAAAATATATAATTCAGCCTTTAAAGTGGCAATGGTCACCAAAGGATGGCCAGTCGCAGAGCAAGCATTCCGGAGTAATCACGGGCCACTGTCGATGTGAGAGCCTTTTAATTATTTTGCAGTTGGTTCCTCACACCCATGACATATACAGAAATGCCCCTGAGT